>NC_053026.1:22873611-23173611 GCF_003073215.2 Triticum urartu
GATCCACAAGGGATCTGATGTGTGCATCGGTACTCAACCAAAGGAAGAAAGAATGCAAGGAGGTCAGATTATAGAAACAACTGACTAACTCAAAGTTCAAATGCCAAAGATTTATGATTTCCAAATCAAGGGATTAGAAGCAAACACTCTGATTAAGGATGGATAAGTTGAATAGCCTTAGGGGTACAATCCATGGCAATTTGATTGGTCAAGATCCAGCTCATGTTTAAAATGACGTCTGAGCCAGAAGGACGAAATGAAAGGCCTAAATAAGGATTGCGAGCATTCACAACATATTGATTCAACAAACTCAAACTGATAATGACTAAGGATGCCAATAAGATTACCGGACTTATGAGGTTAATCATAATGCAAGCACACAAGAATTTCAAGAGCAATAGGCTATTGGGGATTTTTGAAGATCGAATGGTATTTCGAAGACTTCTGTGAAATACATGTATCCACTAGGGATGAGCGGATACTTGATAAGTGCGAGAAATTATTCGTAGGGGTATTCAAGTTGCAAAGAACTGCAAGGGCAGTGGGCACAAAGTATTTTCGGAACAATAGAGAGAATTTCGGCGTATTTTGTAATAACAAGATTATCTCTGAATAAAAGCAAGGATGACAGGTGTAGGTATTTATCCATAGGGACATTTCGGTTGTAGGGGACGGTGAAAGCAATGGGCACAAAGTCTCGAGTGAACATCGGAGAGTATCTTCGGAATCCTTTGGTGCAGCAGGCGATCATTTGTGCTAAGGGCTCTCCGAGAGGAAGTAGTTACGAGAACCTAGAGTTAGAGTTAGTAAGTTCATTTTAACCCGAATAGAAGAGAGGTCAGAGTCCCAGAGTATAGGTCGGGGAATAAAAGATCCTAATACCACCCAATGGCGACGTGGGCCCATGGGCCGAACAGCCATGTTAGTAAAAGTTTTGCAATGTCTAGACTCGACTTCGGCCAAGGAGTATGGAAGGGGGATTCCTACAGGCAGTCGGCTCTGATACCAACTTGTGACGCCCCCGATTCAATCGTACACTAATCATACACGCAAACGTGTACGATCAAGATCAGGGACTCATGGGAAGATATCACAACACAAATCTACAAATAAAATAAGTCATACAAGCATCATATTACAAGCCAGGGGCCTCAAAGGCTCGAATACAAGAGCTCGATCATAGACGAGTTAGCGGAAGCAACAATATCTGAGTACAGACATAAGTTAAACAAGTTTGCCTTAAGAAGGCTAGCACAAACTGGGATACAAATCGAAAGAGGCGCAGGCCTCCTGCCTGGGATCCTCCTAACTACTCCTGGTCGTTGTCAGCGGGCTGCGCGTAGTAGTAGGCACCTCCCGAGTAGTAGTAGTCATCGTCGACGATGGCGTCTGGCTCCTGGGCTCCACCATCTGGTTGCGACAACCAGGTAGAAGAGAAAGGGGGAAAAGAGGGAGAAAGCAACCGTGAGTACTCATCCAAAGTACTCGCAAGCAAGGAGCTACACTAAATATGCATGGGTATATGTGTAAAGGGCCATATCGGTGGACTGAACTGTAGAATGCTAGAATAAGAGGGGGATGGCTAATCCTGTCGAAGACTACCACTACTAGGGAAAACCCTATACAAAGAATCTTAGCAGCAGCGCGGCTCAAAAAGGAGCGCTGCTGCTAATTAGCAGTAGCGCAGGTGTGGAAAACCCGCTACTGACAAGTGCTTAGCAGTAGCGCGCTCGGCGTAACCCGCGCTGCTACAAATATTGACCGACAGTGCCCACCCAACTCCATTTAGCAGCAGCGCGGTGCCGCGAGCCGCGCTACTGCTATAGTTGTAGCAGTAGCATGGTTTTTCTGAGGTCGCTGCTGCTAATTTTCAAATCGGGCACACTTTTGGTCCCGGAAGCGCGCTGCTGCTACTTTCTTAGCAGCAGCGTGTTTTATGTACCGCGCTACCGCTAATCCGCACCCACCACCTTTTCCCCACCCATCCTCCCCCTCCCCCAAATCCCTCCTCTCTTCCGCCACTCCCTCCTCTCTCTCTCCATACGTTCTCACATTGACCTCTTGCCCATGCGCCCCTCCTCCTCCGTGGCACCGAAAGAGGGCGCCGACTCGCGCCACCGGCATCTAGGAGCTCGCCGGTCTTCCACCGGCGTCTAGGAGGCCGCCGCCTCCCACCACCACGTCGGAGACCTAACCACCGGTGACCAGCCCCGCTACTCCCTCCATCTCCTTCCTCTCTTCCTCGGTTTTCTTTCTCTCTCTCTCTCTCCCTCTGGTTTGACTCACAATCCCATGTCCATGCCCGTGCAGGTAGTCACCATGGACGACCATATCTGACATGGTCGGGAAGAGGAGCCCCACGCCGCTGCCTTGCTCTTCCATGGAAACAGGCCCTCCTCCAACAGCCACTGCCGGATCTGGTCTGCCGCTGCTCGTTCATGCCTCCGGCGACCCCAACCATCGCTGGATCGAACAACTGCTGCCATTGACAACACGCACGGGATTGAGATTTTTTTTGCTTTTGAAAGTAATAGTAGTAGCGCGGGGTATAAGACCCGCTACAGATAATTAGCAGTAGCGTTGTACTGCAACGCACGCTACAACTAACCATGTATAGCAGTAGCGAGTGTCAACACGCGCTACTGCTACAAGTTAGCTGTGGCGCCGTATCAGTAGCGCGGGCGCCCGCGCTACTGATACACCCAAAACCCGCGCTACTGGTAGGCTTTTCCCTAGTAGTGTACGCTTCTGGCAGCCTCTGTCTTGCAGCATGTAGAAGAGAGTAGACTGAAGTCCTCCAAGTAGCATCGCATAGCATAATACTAACCGATGATCCTCCCCTCGTCGCCCTGTGAGAGAGCGATCACCGGTTGTATCTGGCACTTGGAAGGGTGTGTTTTATTAAGTATCTGGTTCTAGTTGTCATAAGGTCAAGGTACAACTCCGGGTCGTCCTTTTACAGAGGGACACGGCTATTCGAATAGATTAACTTCTCTGCAGGTGTGCACCACATAACCCAACACGCTCGACCCCATTTGGATGGACACACTTTCCTGGGTCATGCCCGGCCTCAGAAGATCAACACGTCGCAGCCCTACCTAGGCACAACAGAGAGGTCAGCACGCCGGTCTAAATCATATGGCGCAGGGGTCTGGGCCCATCGCCCATTGCACACCTGCACGTTGCGTATGCGGCCGGAGAGCGGACCTAGCAACCTCCATTACAAAGGAAGTTGCGTTACGCGGTCCAACCCGGCGCGCGCCGCTCAGTCGCTGACGTCACGAAGGCTTCGGCTGATACTACGACATCGAGTGCCCATAATTGTCCCCGCGTAGATGGTTAGTGCGTATAGGCCAGTAGCCAGACTCAGATCAAATACCAAGATCTCGTTAAGCGTGTTATTCAGAAATGACCACGGACGCCGACCAGGGCCAGGCCCACCTCTCTCCTAGGTGGTCTCAACCTGCCCTGTCGCTCCGCCACAAAGTAACCGTCGGGGGCCTTCGGGAACTCAGGTCCACCTCTACCGGGATGGAGCCACCTGCCCCTTCAGCCCCCAACATCGGAATCACTCGCGGGTACTCCTACGAGCCGACCCGACTTTAATCACCACAAGTATCATATATTATGTATAAGTATATACCCGTGACCACCTCCCAAGTGATCACGGCCCGATAGTATAGCATGGCAGACAGACAAGAATGTAGGGCCACTGATGATAATCTAGCATCCTATACTAAGCATTAGGATTGCAGGTAAAGGTAACAACAGTAGTAGCAAGGACAGGCTATGTATCAGGATAGGATTAATGGAAAGCAGTAACATGCTACACTACTCTAATGCAAGAAGTATAGAGAGTAGAGTAGGCGATATCCGGTGATCAGGGGGGGCTTGCCTGGTTGCTCTGGCAAGAGAGAGGGGTCGTCAACACCGTAGTCATACTGGGTAGCAGCGGCGTCGGTCTCGGTGTCTAGCGAGAGAAGAGGGGGAAGAAACAATATATATAATGCAAACAAACACATGACGATGCATGACATGACAAAGCGTGATGCTAGGTGTACCCTAACGCGGTACGAGGTGGTACCGGTGAAGGGGGAAAACATCCAGGAAAGTATTCTCAGTGTTTCACGTTTTCGGACAGATGAACCGGATGGGGAAAGTTGCGTGTTTGCTATGCTAGGGATGCGCGGCGGATGAACAGACTTCATATTCGGATTCGTCACGTCGTTCTGAGCAACTTTCATGTACAAAGTTTTTCCATCCGAGCTACGGTTTATTTTATATTAATTTTTAAAGTTTTAAATCATTTTCTAGAATTATCAGATTATTTTAATTCGAAATAAATATGAATTGCTAGGTGCACCCAGATCCGGGTACACATAAATGTACTAGAGAGGCTGACATGTGGGTCCAAGGGTTCCCAGTTGACCAGTCAAACTTTGACTGGTCAACAGGGGGTGGGGCCTCCTTGTCATACACTGTTTTATTAACCTAAACGATTAAATAGACTAACTAGGTTATTAGATTAACTAACACAAGTTAATTAAGTTAATTAGCATTTTAATTAATTAATTAATTAATTAATTAATTAATTTCCTATTATATTTTTTAAAACGTTCTCAGGGGTGTAGGATCGAAAGTATGTCTAGAGGGGGGTGATTAGACTACTTGACCAAATAAAAATTTAACCTTTTCCCAATTTTAGTTCTTGGCAGATTTTAGCTATTTTAGGACAAGTCAAGCAATCATCACACAATTCAAGCAAGCATGCAAAGAGTATATTGGTAGCGGAAAGTAAAGCATGCAACTTGCAAGAATGTAAAGGGAAGGGTTTGGAGAATTCAAACGCAATTGGAGGCATGGATGTTTTTCCCATGGTTCGGATAGGTGGTGCTATCCTACATCCACGTTGATGGAGACTTCAACCCACGAAGGGTAACGGTTGCGCGAGTCCACGGAGGGCTCCACCCACGAAGGGTCCACGAAGAAGCAACCTTGTCTATCCCACCATGGCCATCGCCCACGAAGGACTTGCCTCACTAGCGGTAGATCTTCACGAAGTAGGCGATCTCCTTGCCCTTACAAACTCCTTGGTTCAACTCCATAATCTTGTCGGAGGCTCCCAAGTGACACCTAGCCAATCTAGGAGACACCACTCTCCAAGAAGTAACAAATGGTGTGTTGATGATGAAGTCCTTGCTCTTGTGCTTCAAATGATAGTCTCCCCAACACTCAACTCTCTCTCACAGGATTTTGATTTGGTGGAAAGAAGATTTGAGTGGAAAGCAACTTGGGGAAGGCTAGAGATCAAGATTCATATGGTAGGAATGGAATATCTTGGCCTCAACACATGAGTAGGTGGTTCTCTCTTAGAACATATGAGTTGGAAGTGTAGATGTGTTCTGATGGCTCTCTCCACGAGTGAAGAGGAGGTGGAGGGGTATATATAGCCTCCACACAAAATCCAACCGTTACACACAATTTACCAATCTCGGTGGGACCGAATCAACAAACTCGGTTGAACCGAAATAGTAAACCTAGTGACCGTTAGAGATTTTCGGTGGGACTGACATGCAACTCGGTAGGACCGATATGGTTAGGGTTAGGGCATAACGTAATCTCGGTGAGACCGATTACACAAACTCGGTGAGACCGATTTGGTAATAAGCTAACCAGAGGGTTGGTCAGGCAAACTCGGTGGGACCGATTCGCTCTTCTCGGTGAGACCGAAATGTTATGAAAAGGAAACAGTGAGTTTACATTGCAATCTCGGTGGGACCGATCCGCTCTTTCAGTGAGACCGAAAAGTTACGAAAAGGAAACAGAGAGATTTCAATCCCATCTCGGTGAGACCGAGATCCCTATCGGTAGAACCGATTTGCTAGGGTTTGGCAATGGCTATGACAAGTGAAACTCGGTGGCGCCGGGTTGAAAGAATCGGTAGGGCCGAGTTTGGCTTTGGGTTTAGGTCAAATGTGGATATGGGAAAGTAGCTGAGGATTTGGAGCATATCATTAAGCACATGAAGCAAGAGGCTCATTAAGCAACACCTCATCCCTCCTTGATAGTATTGGCTTTTCCTATGGACTCAATGTGATCTTGGACCACTAAAATGTAAAATGAAGAGTCTTGAGCATATGAGCTAGAGCCAATCCTTTGTCCTTAGCATTTTGAGGGTTCCACTTTCACCATCCATGCCATGCCAATCATTGAGCTTTCCTGAAATGATCATCTTGGAATAGCATTAGCTCAATGAGCTATATGTTGTTATGAATTACCAAAACCACCTAGGGATAGTTGCACTTTCAAGGGGGCGGCCCCACACGTCATTGGCCAGGAGGCCTTAGCAAGTCGGGCTAACGGGTGTGGTTACGTGCGTCCAATGGGGTGCGGGAATTCATCAGGCGCGGCGGTGGCAGACACCGGCGTCGGACATAGGCACGGGGAGGAGGTGAGCCGGCGTCACAGCAGAGCGGGACTAGACAGAGCGGCAGCGGAGGGTGAGGCCATGCCCGGGCGCGCGCGGAGGCGAGGTCGCCGGCGGGCAGAGGCGACTGTGGTCGGGCGCGCGCGTGGTGAGCAGGGTGAGGTGTGGTGCAACGGGGAGAGGGGAGGAGAAGGGGAGGCCTCACGGGCGATGCAGGGGGAGGCAGTGGGCTCGGGGAGGTGGCCGCAGTGTTGCCGACGATGGGGGCGGCGGAGGTCGGCGCCATGCGGGAAGGTGTGGTGTCGGGGCCGAGCGGCGGAGGGCTCGGGGCGGTTCCAGCGGGGATGAGGTGACGACGACGACAGTCTGACGAGGAAGCGGCGCCGGCGAGATAGAAGCGGGGCGACGGGGGTCTCCTGCCCCCGATCCAGATCGGGTCTGAGAGGAGGGGGCGCGAGGAGAGAGTGGGGGGATCGGGGGGAGTGGGGGATTGGGGTGGTTAGGGTTACGGGAATACGGGTGATAGGGAAAATGGAGAGCGGGGTGGGCCGGCCCATTCGGGCGGCTGAGGCCAGCTGGGCCACATGGCCCAGTGGGGGAGGGTTCTTTTTCCTTTTTAATTTATTTTTTTCTTGTTATTTATCTTTCTTTTACTGTTTTATATTTTTATTTTAGTTTTGTAGAATACAAAATGATCCCTAAACTTGTATTATCACGAAACGCACTGCCACAAAAAGTTTACCTCCTAGATAAAATAGTTTTACATTTTATTAATTATAAAAACATTTAACTATTTATTTTTGCTACTGCTTTATTCAATATAGGGCACTTAAATGCTTTATAGAAGTGTGGTTTCTTCACCAAAATTTAGTACGGAATATTTGCCACAAAACGGACATTTTAGTTTTAATGTTTAAAAACTTTTGATGTTTGCCATTAACTCAAATTTGAATTTGAATCGCTTTGAACTAATGCGGGATTAACAACAGTAATTGTGGTGACGTGGCATCATTAGCAGGGTATTACTGTAGCTTAAATATCCGGGCGTCACAGGCCCCTACCGGACGTCCGGCCGCCCACGAGCCACCGGACGACTGGTCCCCAGCGGATGTCCGGTACCTGGCTGTGTCCAGTTGCGGGCTGAGGCCCATGTACCCCTTCACTTACCCCTTCATGGCCCTAGACTATATATACTCCTCCACCTCCACCATTTGAAGGTTAGCATTGTGATAGCTCATTTGAGAGATAGAGCTACGCTCATCCATATCGGATCTCCTCCTTGCGAGATACCGCGACCTCTTTGGAGAAGATCCCCTTGGATTCAAGCCCCCTTTCTAAGGGAAGATCCCCCCGTGGATTCAAGACCTCGTCACGAAGAAGAACCGGTTACCTCTTGTATCGTTAGTTGTTGACTTTGGATCTGGTATCTCCCTTTGTGTTCATGGATCTAACGCATGTGTGATGATTCTTGTTGGTTTGAGTGTTCTCTTGTGCCCCCCTCGTGATTTTCCCCTCGTTTCCCTCCTCGTGTTCTTCATGTTCATCGCAGGATTCGCTCCTTTCATGAAAGATCGGGCTATAGGGTTCCTACCCTACATCACCAGTTTTGCACACGCAGAATACTCGGGTTAAACTTGACGATCCTAGCATATGAAGATATGGCATCGGGACACTAAGACCGAAAGGTCGAGCGTGAATCACATAGTAGATATGATCAACATAATGATGTTCACCATTGAAAACTACTCCATTTTACGTGATGATCGGTTATGGTTCAGTTGATATGGATCACGTGATCACTTAGATGATTAGAGGGATGTCTATCTAAGTGGGAGTTCTTAAGTAATATGATTAATTGAACTTAAATTTATCATGAACTTAGTACCTGATAGTATTTTGCTTATCTATGTTGTTGTAGATAGATGGCCCGTGCTGTTGTTCCGTTGAATTTTAATGTGTTCCTTGAGAAAGCAAAGTTGAAAGATGATGGTAGCAATTACACGGACTGGGTCCGTAACTTGAGGATTATCCTCATCGCTGCACAGAAGAATTACGTCCTGGAAGAACCGCTGGGTGCCAGGCTTACTACGGATGCTGCTGATAACGTTAAGAACATCTGGCAGAGTAAAGGTGATGACTACTTGATAATTCAATGTGCCATGCTTTACGGCTTAGAACCGGGACTTCAACGACGTTTTGAATGTCATGGAGCATATGAGATGTTCGAGGAGTTGAAGTTAATATTTCAAGCAAATGCCCGGATTGAGAGATATGAAGTCTCCAATAAGTTCTATAGCTGCAAGATGGAGGAGAATAGTTCTGTTAGTGAGCATATACTCAAAATGTCTGGGTATCATAATCACTTGACTCAACTGGGAGTTAATCTTCCTGTTGATAGTGTCATTGATAGAGTTCTTCAATCACTACCACCAAGCTACAAAAGCTTCATGATGAACTATAATATGCAAGGGATGAATAAGACAATTCCCGAGCTCTTCGCAATGCTAAAGGCTGCGGAGGTAGAAATCAAAAAGGAGCATCAAGTGTTGATGGTTAACAAAACCACCAGTTTTAAGAAAAAGGGTAAAGGGAAGAAGAAGGGGAACTTCAAGAAGAACGGCAAACAAGTTGCTGCTCAGGAGAAGAAACCCAAGTCTGGACCTAAGCCTGAGACTGAGTGCTTCTACTGCAAACAGACTGGTCACTGGAAGCGGAACTGCCCCAAGTATTTGGCGGATAAGAAGGATGGCAAGGTGAACAAAGGTATATGTGATATACATGTTATTGATGTGTACCTTACCAGAGCTCACAGTAACACCTGGGTATTTGATATTGGTTCTGTTGCTAATATTTGCAACTCGAAATAGGGACAACGGATTAAGCGGAGACTGGCTAAGGACGAGGTGACGATGCGCGTGGGAAATGGTTCCAAAGTCGATGTGATCGCCGTCGACACGCTACCTCTACATCTACCTTTGGGATTAGTTTTAGACCTGAATAATTATTATTTGGTGCCGACGTTAAGCATGAACATTATATCTGGATCTTGTTTGATGCGAGACGGTTATTCATTTAAATCTGGGAATAATGGTTGTTCTATTTATATGAGTAATATCTTTTATGGTCATGCACCCTTGAAGAGTGGTCTATTTTTGTTAAATCTCGATAGTAGTAATACACATATACATAATGTTGAAGACAAAAGATGCAGAGTTGATAATGATAGTGCAACTTATTTGTGGCACTGCCGTTTGGGTCATATTGGTATAAAGCGCATGAAGAAACTCCATACTGATGGACTTTTGGAATCACTTGATTATGAATCACTTCGTACTTGCGACCCATGCCTTATGGGCAAGATGACTAAAACGTCGTTCTCTGGAACTATGGAGCGAGCAACAAATTTGCTGGAAATCATACATACTGATGTATGTGGTCCGGTGAATATTGAGGCTCGCGGCGGGTATCGTTATTTTCTCACCTTCACAGATGATTTGAGGAGATATGGGTATATCTACTTAATGAAACATAAGTCTGAAACATTTGAAAAGTTCTAAGAATTTCAGAGTGAAGTGGAAAATCATCGTTACAAGAAAATAAAGTTTCTACGATCTGATCGTGGAGAAGAATATTTGAGTTACGAGTTTGGTCTACATTTGAAACAATGCGGAATAGTTTCGCAACTCACGCCACCTGGAACACCACTGCATAATGGTGTGTTCGAACGTCGTAATCGTACTTTACTAGATATGGTGCGATCTATGATGTCTCTTACTGATTTACCGCTATCGTTTTGGGGTTATGCTTTAGAGACGGCTACATTCACGTTAAATAGGGCACCATCAAAATCCGTTGAGACGATGCCTTATGAACTATGGTTTGGCAAGAAACCAAAGTTGTCATTTCTTAAAGTTTGGGGCTGCGATGCTTATGTGAAAATGCTTCAACCTGATAAGCTCGAACCCAAATCGAAGAAATGTGTCTTCATAGGATACCCAAAGGAAACTGTTGGGTACACCTTCTATCACAGATCCGGAGGCAAGACATTCGTTGCTAAGAATGGATGCTTTCTAGAGAAGGAGTTTCTCTCGAAAGAAGTGAGTGGGAGGAAAGTAGAACTTGATGAGGTGACTGTACCTGCTCCCTTATTGGAGAGTAGTTCGTCAAACTTCAGATCAAGTTACTACCAAACCTCGTAGGTCAACCAGAGTAAGATCCGCACCAGAGTGGTACGGTAATCCTGTTCTGGAGGTCATGTCACTTGACCATGATGAACCTACGAACTATGAGGAAGCGATGATGAGCCTAGATTCCACAAAATGGCTTGAGGCCATGAAATCTGAGATGGGATCCATGTATGAGAACAAAGTGTGGACTTTGGTTGACTTGCCCGATGATCGGCAAGCCATGAGAATAAATGGATCTTCAAGAAGAAGACTGACGCTGACGGTAATGTTACTTTCTATAAAGCTCGACTTGTTACAAAAGGTTTTCGACAAGTTCAAGGAGTTGACTACGATGAGACCTTCTCACCTGTAGCGATGCTTAAGTCCGTCCGAATCATGTTAGCTATTGCCGCATTTTATGATTATGAAATTTGGCAAATGGATGTAAAGATGAAGGAAATATTCCCTAGAGGCAATAATAAAGTTATTATTTATTTCCTTTTATCATGATAAATGTTTATTATTCATGATAGAATTGTATTAACTGGAAACATAATACATGTGTGAATACATAGACAAACAGTAGGTCACTAGTATGCCTCTACTTGACTAGCTCGTTGAATCAAAGATGGTTAAGTTTCCTAGCCATAGACATGAGTTGTCATTTGATTAACGGGATCACATCATTAGAGAATGATGTGATTGACTTGACCCATTCCGTTAACATAGCACTTGATCGTTTAGTTTGTTGCTATTGCTTTCTTCATAATTTATACATGTTCCTATGACTATGAGATTATGCAACTCCCGTTTACCAGAGGAACACTTTGTGTGCTACCAAACGTCACAACGTAACTAGGTGATTATAAAGGTGTTCTATAGGTTTCTCCAAAGGTACTTGTTGGGTTGGCGTATTTCGAGATTAGGATTTGTCACTCCGATTGTCGGAGAGGTATCTCTGGGCCCACTCGGTAATGCACATCACTATAAGACTTGCAAGTATTGCAAATAATGAGTTAGTTGCGAGATGATGTATTACGGAATGACTAAAGAGACTTGCCGGTAACGAGATTGAACTAGGTATTGAGATGCCGACTATCGAATCTCGGGCAAGTAACATACCGATGACAAAGGGAACAACGTATGTTGTTATGCAGTCTGACCGATAAAAGATCTTCGTAGAATATGTAGGAGCCAATATGAGCATCCAGGTTCCGCTATTGGTTATTGATCAGAGACGTGTCTCGGTCATATCTACATAGTTCTCGAACCCGTAGGGTCCGCACGCTTAACGCTATGATGATAGTTATATTATGAGTTTATATGTTTTGATGTACCGAAGGAGTTCGGAGTCCCGGATGAGATCGGGGACATGACGAGGAGTCTCGAAATGGTCGAGACGTAAACATCGATATATTGGACGACTATATTCGGACATCGGAAAGGTTCTGAGTGATTCGGGTATTTTCGGGGGTACCGGAGAGTTACGGGAATACGAGGAAGAAGTAATCGGCCTCATGGGCCAAGTGGTGGAAGAGAGGAGGCAGGGCGCGCGACCCCCCTAGCCCAAACCGAATTGGACTAGGGGGTCGGCCCCCCTTTCCTCCTTTTCCTCCTTCTCCTTCCTTCTCCTTCTCCTCCTTCCTATCCTCCTCCTAGTAGGAGTAGGAAAGGGGAGTCCTACTCCTACTAGGAGGAGGACTCCTCCTCCTGGCGCGCCCATAGAGGGCCGGCCGGCCTCCCCCCTTGCTCCTTTATATATAGGGGCAGGGGGCACCTCTAGACACACAAGTTGATCAAGTTGATTGTCCCTTAGCCGTGTGCGGTGCCCCCCTCCACCATAGTCCACCTCGATAATACTGTGGCGGTGCTTAGGCGAAGCCCTGTATCGGTAGAACATCAACATCGTCACCACGCCGTCGTGCTGACGAAACTCTCCCTCAACACTCGGCTGGATCGGAGTTCGAGGGACGTCATCGGGCTGAACGTGTGCTGAACTTGGAGGTGTCGTGCGTTCGGTACTTGATCGGTCGGATCGTGAAGACGTACGACTACATCAACTGTGTTGCGCTAACGCTTCCGCTTTCGGTCTACGAGGGTACATGGACAACACTCTCCCCTCTCGTTGCTATGCATCACCATGATGTTGCGTGTGCGTAGGAATTTTTTTGAAATTACTACGTTCCCCAATAGTGGTATCAGAGCCTAGGTTTTATGCGTTGATGTTGTGCACGAGTAGAACACAAGTGAGTTGTGGGCGATATAAGTCATACTGCTTACCAGCATGTCATACTTTGGTTCGGCGGTATTGTTGGATGAAGTGGCCCGGACCGACATTCCGCGTACGCTTACGCGAGACTGGTTCTACCGACGTGCTTTGCACACAGGTGGCTGGCGGGTGTCAGTTTCTCCAACTTTAGTTGAACCAAGTGTGGCTACGCCCAGTCCTTGCGAAGGTTAAAACAGCACCAACTTGACAAACTATCGTTGTGGTTTTGATGCGTAGGTAAGAACGGTTCTTGCTTAAGCCCGTAGCAGCCACGTAAAACTTGCAACAACAAAGTAGAGGACGTCTAACTTGTTTTTGCAGGGCATGTTGTGATGTGATATGGTCAAGACATGATGCTAAATTTTATTGTATGAGATGATCATGTTTTGTAACCGAGTTATCGGCAACTGGTAGGAGCCATATGGTTGTCGCTTTATTGTATGCAATGCAATTGCGCTGTAATGCTTTACTTTATCACTAAGCGGTAGTGATAGTCGTGGAAGCATAAGATTGGCGAGACGACAATGATGCTATGCTGGTGATCAAGGTGTCGCGCCAGTGACGATGGTGATCATGACGGTGCTTCGGAGATGGAGATCATAAGCACAAGATGATGATGGCCATATCATATCACTTATATTGATTGCATGTGATGTTTATATTATATGCATCTTATCTTGCTTTGATTGACGATAGCATTATAAGATGATCTCTCACTAAATTTCAAGATAAAAGTGTTCTCCCTGAGTATGCACCGTTGCCAAAGTTCGTCGTGCCCAGACACCACGTGATGATCGGGTGTGATAATCTCTATGTCCATCTACAACAGGTGCAAGCCAGTTTTGCACACGCCGAATACTCAGGTTAAACTTGACGAGCCTGGCATATGCAGATATGGCCTCGGAACACTGAGACCGAAAGGTCGAGCGTGAATCATATAGTAGATATGAACAACATATTGATGTTCACCATTGAAAGCTACTCCATTTCACGTGATGATTGGTTATGGTTTAGTTGATTTGGATCACGTGATCACTTATAAGATTAGAGGGATGTCTTTCTAAGTGGGAGTTCTTAAGTAATATGATTAAATCGAACTTAAATTTATCATGAACTTAGTCCTGATAGTATTTTGCAAATCATGTTGTAGATCAATAGCTCGCGTTGTTGCTTCCCTGTGTTTATTTTGATATGTTCCTAGAGAAAACTAAGTTGAAAGATGTTAGTAGCAATGATGCGGATTGGATCCGTGATCTGAGGTTTATCCTCATTGCTGCACAGAAGAATTATGTCCTTGATGCACCGCTAGGTGACAGACCTATTGCAGGAGCAGATGCAGACGTTATGAACATTTGGCTAGCTCAATATGATGACTACTTGATAGTTTAGTGCACCATGCTTAAACGACTTAGAATCGGGACTTCAATGACGTTTTGAACGTCATGGACCATATGAGATGTTCCAGGAGTTGAAGTTAATATTTCAAGCAAATACCCGAGTTGAGAGATATGAAGTCTCCAACAAGTTCTATAACTAAAAGATGGAGGAGAATAGCTCAAGCAGTGAGCCTCAGATTGTCTGGGTACTACAATCGCTTGAATCAAGTGGGAGTTAATCTTCCAGATAAAATAGTGATTGACAAAATTCTCTAGTCACCATCACCAAGTTAGTAGAACTTCGTGATGAACTATAATATGTAAGGGATAACGAAAACAATTCCCAAGCTCTTCGTGATGCTGAAATCGACGAAGGTAGAAATCAAGAAAAGCATCAAGTGTTGATGGTAAACAAAACCACTAGTTTCAAGTAAAGGGACAAAGGGAAGAAAGGGGAACTTCAAGAAGAACGACAAGCAAGTTGCTGCTCAAGTGAAAAACCCAAGTCTGAACCTAAGCCTGAAACTGAGTGCTTCTACTTCAAAGAGACTGGTCACTGGAAGCGGAACTACCCCAAGTATTTGGCAGATAAGAAGGATGGCAAAGTGAACAAAGGTATATTTGATATACAGATTATTGATGTGTATATTACTAGTGTTCGTATCAACCCCTCGGTATTTGATACTGGTTCAGTTGCTAAGAATAGTAACTCGAAACGGGAGTTGCAGAATGAACAGAGACTAGTTAAGGGTGAAGTGACGATGTGTATTGGAAATGGTTCCAAGATTGATATGATCATCATCGCACACTCCCTATACTTTCGAGATTAGTGTTAAACCTAAAATAAATGTTATTTAGTGTTTGCCTTGAGCATGAATATGATTGGATCATGTTTATTGCAATACGGTTATTCATGTAAGTTAGAGAATAATTGTTGTTCTGTTTACATGAATAAAACCTTCTATGGTCATACACCCAATGAAAATGGTTTGTTGGATCTCGATTGTGGTGATACACATTTTCATAATATTGAAGCCAAAAGATGCAAAGTTAATAATGATCGTGCAATTTATTTGTGGCACTGCCGTTTAGGTCATATTGGTGTAAAGAGCATGAAGAAAATCCATGCTGATGGACTTTTGGAATCATTTGATTATGAATCAGTTGATGCTTGCGAACCATGCCTCATGGGCAAGATGACTAAGACTCCGTTCTCCGGAACAATGGAGCGAGCAAAAGATTTGTTGGAAATCATACATACTGATGTATGTGGTCCGATGAATATTGAGGCTCGCGATAGGTATCATTATTTTCTGATCTTCACAAATGATTTGAGCAGATATGAGTATATCTACTTGATGAAACACAAGTCTAAAACATTTGAAAAGTTCAAAGAATTTCAGAGTGAAGTGGAGAATCGTCGTAACAAAAATAAAAGTTTCTATGATATGACCGCAGAAATAAAATATTTGTGTTACGAGTTTGGCCTTCAGTTAAAACAATGTGAAATAGTTTCACAACTCACGCCACCTGGAACACCACAGTGTAATGGTGTGTCCGAACGTCGTAGCCGTGCTTTATTAGATATGGTGCGATCTATGACATCTCTTACTGATTTACCGCTATCGTTTTGAGGTTATGCATTAGAGACAGCCACATTCACGTTCAATAGGGCACCATCTAAATCCGTTGAGACGACACCGTATGAACTATGGTTTGGCAAGAAACCTAAGCTGTCGTTTCTTAAAGTTTGAGGTTGCAATGCTTATGTGAAAAATTTGAAGGAAATATGCCCTAGAGGCAATAATAAAGTTATTATTTATTTCCTTATATCATGATAAATGTTTATTATTCATGCTAGAATTGTATTATCCGGAAACATAATACTTGTGTGAATACATAGACAAACTAAACGTCACTAGTGTGCCTCTACTTGACTAGCTCGTTAATCGAAGATGGTTATGTTTCCTAACCATAGACATGTGTTGTCATTTGATTAACGGGATCACATCATTAGGAGAATGATGTGATTGACATGACCCATTCCATTAGCTTAGCACCCGATCGTTTAGTATGTTGCTATTGCTTTCTTCATGACTTATGCATGTTCCTATGACTATGAGATTATGCAACTCCCGTTTGCCAGAGGAAAACTTTGTGTGCTACCAAACATCACAACATAACTGGGTGATTATAAAGGAGCTCTACAGGTGTCTCCAAAGGTACATGTTGGGTTGGCGTATTTCGAGATTAGGATTTGTCACTCCGATTGTCGGAGAGGTATCTCTGGGCCCTCTCGGTAATGCACGTCACATAAGCCTTGCAAGCATTGCAACTAATGAGTTAGTTGCAAGATGATGTATTACGAAACGAGTAAAGAGACTTGCCGGTAACGAGATTGAACTAGGTATTGAGATACCGACGATCGAATCTCGGGCAAGTAACGTACCGATGACAAAGGGAACAAAGTATGTTGTTATGCGGTCTGACCGATAAAGATCTTCGTAGAATATGTAGGAGCCAATATGAGCATCCAGGTTCCGCTATTGGTTAGTGACCGGAGACATGTCTCGGTCATGTCTACATTGTTCTCGAACCCGTAGGGTCCGCACGCTTAACGTTACGATGACAGTTTCATTATGAGTTTATATATTTTGATGTACCGAAGTTTGTTCGGAGTCCCGGATATGATCACGGACATAACGAGGAGTCTCGAAATGGTCGAGACATAAAGATTGATATATTGGAAGCATATGTTTGGACATCAGAAGTGTTCCGGGTGAAATCGGCATTTTACCGAAGTACTGGGAGGTTACCGGAACCCCCCGGTAACCTAATGGGCCTTAATGGGCCTAGTGGAGAAAGAGGAGAGGAGGCCTAGGGGCTGCCGCGTGCCCCTCCCCCCCAAGTCCGAATTGGACAAGGAGGGGGGTGCGGTGCCCCCCCCTTTCCTTTCTTCCCTCTCCTCCTTCCCCCAAGTCCCAATCCAACTAGGGAAAGGGGGGAGTCCTACTCCCGGTAGGAGTAGGACTCCTCCTGCGCGCCTCCTCCTAGGGCTAGCCGCACCCCCCCTTACTCGTTTATATACGGGGGCAGGGGGCACCTCTAGACACACAAGTTGATCTTCAAGATCGTTCTCTTAGCCGTGTGCGGTGCCCCCCTCCACCATAGTCCTCGATAATATTGTAGTGGTGCTTAGGCGAAGTCCTGCGACAGTAGAACATCAAGATCGTCACCACGCCGTCGTGCTGACGGAACTCTTCCCGACACTTTGCTGGATCGGAGTCCGGGGATCGTCATCGAGTTGAACGTGTGCAAGAACTAGGAGGTGCCGTAGTTTCGGTGCTTGATCGGTCAGACTGTGAAGACGTACGACTACATCAACCGCGTTGTCATAACGCTTCCGCTTTCGGTCTACGAGGGTACGTAGATAACACTCTCCCCTCTCGTTGCTATGCATCACCATGATCTTGCGTGTGCGTAGGATTTTTTTTGAAATTACTACGTTCCCCAACAAAAGTTTCAACCTGATAAGCTCAAACCCAAATCGGAGAAGTGCGTCTTCATAGGATACCCAAAAGAAATTGTTGGGTACACCTTCTATCACAGATCCGAAGGCAAGATATTCGTCGCTGAGAATGGATCCTTTCTAGAGAAGGAGTTTCTCTCGAAAGAAGTGAGTGGGAGGAAAGTAGAACTTGATGAGGTAAATGTACCTGCTTCCTTATTGGAAAGTAGTACATCACAGAAATCTGTTCCTGTGACTACTACACCAATTAGTGAGGGAGTTAATGATGATGATCATGTAACTTCAGATCAAGTTACTACCGAACCTCGTAGGTAAACCAGAGTGAGATCCGCACCAGAGTCGTACGGTAATCCTGTTCTGGAGGTCATGTTACTTGACCATGACGAGCCTACGAACTATGAGGAAGCGATGATGAGCCCAGATTCCGCGAAATGGCTTGAGGCCATGAAATCTGAGATGAGATCCATGTATAAGAACAAAGTATGGACTTTGATTGACTTGCCCAAAGATCGGCGAGCCATTGAGATTAAATGGATCTTCAAGAGGAAGACGGACGCTGATAGTAGTGTTACTATCTACAAAGCTAGAATTGTCGCAAAAAGGTTTTCGACAAGTTCAAGGTGTTGACCACGATGAGAATTTCTCACTCGTATCTATGCTTAAGTCTGTCCGAATCATGTTAGCTATTGCTACATTTTATGAAATCTGGCAAATGGACAAACAAAACTACATTCCTTAAATAGGATTTATTAAAGAAGAGTTGTATATGATGCAACCAGAAGGTTTTTTCGATCCTAAAGGTACTAACAAAATATGCAAGCTCCAGCGATCCATCTATGGACTGGTGCAAGCATCTCGGAGTTGGAATATACGCTTTGATAAGTTGATCAAAGCATATAGTTTTATACAGACTTGCGCTGAAGCCTGTATTTACAAGAAAGTGAGTGGGAGCACTACATCATTTCTGATAAGTATATGTATGACATATGGTTGATCGGAGATGATGTAGAATTATTCTACAAAGCATAAAGGAATGTTTGAAAGGAGTTTTTTCAAAGAAAGACCTCGGTGAAGCTGCTTACATATTGAGCATCAAGATCTATAGAGATAGATCAAGACGCTTGATAAGTTTTTCAATGAGTACATACCTTGACAAGATTTTGAAGTAGTTCAAAATGGAACAATCAAAGAAGGAGTTCTTGCCTGTGTTACAAGGTGTGAAAACCCGACCACGGCAGAAGATAGAGAGAGAATGAAAGTCATTGCCTATGCCTCAGCCATAGGTTCTATAAAGTATGACATGCTGTGTACCAGACCTATTGTATACCCTGCCCTGAGTTTGGCAAAGGAGTACAATAGTGATCTAGGAGTAGATCACTGGACATTGGTCAAAATTATCCGTAGTGGAATAAGATATGTTTCTCGATTATGGAAGTGACAAAAGGTTCGACGTAAAAGGTTACCTCGATGCAAATTTTGACACTGATCCAGATGACTCTAAATCTCAATCTGGATACATAATGAAAGTGGGAGAAATTAGCTAGAGTAGCTCCGTGCAGAGCATTGTTGACATAGATATTTGCAAAATACTTACGGATCTGAATGTGGCAGACCCGTTGACTAAACTTCTCTCACAAGCAAAACATGATCACACCTTAGTACTTTTTTGGTATTAATCACATAGCGATGTGAACTAGATTATTGACTCTAGTAAACCCTTTGGGTGTTGGTCACATGACTATGTGAACTATGGGTGTTAATCACATGGTGATGTGAACTATTGATGTTAAATCACATGGCGATGTGAACTAGATTATTGACTCTAGTGCAAGTGGGAGACTAAAGGAAATATGCCCTAGAGGCAATAATAAAGTTATTATTTATTTCCTTATATCATGATAAATGTTTATTATTCATGCTAGAATTGTATTAACCGGAAACATAATACATGTGTGAATACATAGACAAACAGTATGTCACTAGTATGCCTCTACTTGACTAGCTCGTTGAATCAAAGATGGTTAAGTTTCCTAGCCATAGACATGAGTTGTCATTTGATTAACGGGATCACATCATTAGAGAATGATGTGATTGACTTGACCCATTCTGTTAGCATAGCACTTGATCGTTTAGTTTGTTGCTATTGCTTTCTTCATAACTTATACATGTTCCTATGACTATGAGATTATGCAACTCCTGTTTACCAGAGGAACACTTTGTGTGCTACCAAACGTCACAACATAACTGGGTGATTATAAAGGTGCTCTACAGGTGTCTCCAAAGGTACTTGTTGGGTTGGCGTATTTCGAGATTAGGATTTGTCACTCCGATTGTCGGAGAGGTATCTCTGAGCCCACTCGGTAATGCACATCACTATAAGCCTTGCAAGCATTGCAACTAATGAGTTAGTTGCGAGATGATGTATTACGGAACGAGTAAAGAGACTTGCCGGTAACGAGATTGAACTAGGTATTGAGATGCCGACGATCGAATCTCGGGCAAGTAACATACCGATGACAAAGGGAACAACGTGTGTTGTTATGCGGTCTGACCGATAAAAGATCTTCGTAGAATATTTAGGAGCCAATATGAGTATCCAGGTTCCGCTATTGGTTATTGACCGGAGACGTGTCTCGGTCATGTCTACATAGTTCTCGAACCAGTAGGGTCCGCACGCTTAACGCTACGATGACAGTTATATTATGAGTTTATATGTTTTTATGTACCGAAGGAGTTCGGAGTCCCGGATGAGATCGGGGACATGACGAGGAGTCTCGAAATGGTCGAGACGTAAAGATCGATATATTGGACGACTATATTCGGACATCGGAAAGGTTCCGAGTGATTCAGGTATTTTCGGGGGTACCGGGGAGTTACGGGAATACGAGGAAGAAGTAATGGGCCTCATGGGCCTAGTGGTAGAAGTGAGGAGGCAGGGCGCGCGCCCCCCCTAGCCCAAACCGAATTGGACTAGGGGGCCGGCCCCCCTTTCCTCCTTTTCCTCCTTCTCCTTCCTTCTCCTTCTCCTCCTTCCTATCCTCCTCCAAGTAGGAGTAGGAAAGGGGAGTCCTACTCCTACTAGGAGGAGGACTCCTCCTCCTGGCGCGCCCATAGAGGGCCGGCCGGCCTCCCCCCTTGCTCCTTTATATACAAGGGCAGGGGGCACCTCTAGACACACAAGTTGATCAAGTTGATCGTCCCTTGGCCGTGTGCGGTGCCCCCTCCACCATAGTCCACCTCGATAATACTGTAGCGGTGCTTAGGCGAAGCCCTGCGTCGGTAGAACATCAACATCGTCACCACGCCGTCGTGCTGACGAAACTCTCCCTCAACACTCGGCTGGATCGGAGTTCGAGGCACGTCATCGGGTTGAACGTGTGCTGAACTCGGAGGTGCTGTGCGTTCGGTACTTGATCGGTCAGATCGTGAAGACGTACGACTACATCAACCGCGTTGTGCTAACGCTTCCGCTTTCGGTCTATGAGGGTACATGGATGATACGTCTGCAACGTATCTATAATTTTTGATTGCTCCATGCTATATTATCTACTGTTTTAGGCAATAATGGGCTTTATTATCCACTTTTATATTATTTTTGGGACTAACCTATTAACCAGAGGCCCAGCCCAGATTTGCTGTTTTATGCCTATTTCAGTGTTTTGAAGAAAAGGAATATCAGACGGAGTCGAAACGGAACGAAATCAACTGGAGAAGTTGTTTTTGGAAGGAAACACACCTGATGGACTTGGACCCCACGTCAGAAGATATGGGAGCTGCCCACGAGGGTGGGGGCGCGCCCACCCCCCTAGGGGGCGCCCCCCTATCTCGTGGGGCCCCCGTGGCTCCCCTGACGTACCTCCTGCACCCATATATACCTACGTGACCTAAAACTTCCGAAACGCAACATAGATCGGGAGTTCCGCCGCTAGAAGCCTCCGTAGCCACCAAAAACCAATCTAGACCCGTTCCAGCACCCTGCCGGAGGGGGAAATCCTTCTCCGGTGGCCATCTTCATCATACCGGTGCTCTCCATGACGAGGAGGGAGTAGTTCTCCCTCGGGGCTGAGGGTATGTACCAGTAGCTATGTGTTTGATCTCTCTCTCGTGTTCTTGAGATGATACGATCTTGATGTATCGCGAGCTTTTCTATTATATTTGGATCCTATGATGTTTTCTCCCCCTCTACTCTCTTGTAATGAATTGAGTTTCCCCTTTGAAGTTATCTTATCGGATTGAGTCTTTAAAGATTTGAGAACACTTGATGTATGTCTTGCCGTAGATATCTGTGGTGACAATGGGATATCACGTGATTCACTTGATGTATATTTTGGTGACCAACTTGCGAGTTTCGCCCATGAACCTATGCATAGGGGTTGGCACACGTTTTCGTCGTGATTCTCCAGTAGAACTTTGGGGCACTCTTTGAGGTCCTTTGTGTTGGTTGAATAGATGAATCTGAGATTGTGTGATGCATATCGTATAATCATGCCCACGGATACTTGAGGTGACATTGGAGTATCTAGGTGACATCAGGGTTTTGGTTGATTTGTATCTTAAGGTGTTATTCTAGTACGAACTCTAGGGCTGTTTGTGACACTTATAGGAATAGCCCAACAGATTGATTGGAAAGAATAACTTAGAGGTGGTTTTGTACCCTACCATAATCTCTTCGTTCGTTCTCCGCTATTAGTGACTTTGGAGTGACTCTTTGTTGCATGTTGAGGGATAGTTTTATGATCCAATTATGTTAGTATTGTTGAGAGGACTTACACTAGTGAAAGTATGAACCCTAGGCCTTATTTCCTATCATTGCAATACCGTTTATGCTCACTTTTATCATTCGTTACCTTGCTGTTTTTATAATTTCAGATTACAAATACCTTTATCTACTATCCATATACCACTTGTATCACCATCTCTTCGCCGAACTAGTGCACCTATACAATTTACCATTGTATTGGGTGTGTTGGGGACACAAGAGACTCTTTGTTATTTGGTTGCAGGGTTTCTTGAGAGAGACCATCTTCATCCTACGCCTCCTACGGATTGATAAACCTTAGGTCATCCATTTGAGGGAAATTTGCTACTGTCCTACAAACCTCTGCACTTGGAGGCCCAACAACGTCTACAAGAAGAAGGTTGTGTAGTAGACATCAGTGGACAACACTCTCCCCTCTCGTTGCTATGCATCACCATGATCTTGCGTGTGCGTAGGAATTTTTTTGAAATTACTATATTCCCCAACAGAAGACTGCATTCCTGAATGGATTTCTGGAAGAAGAGTTGTATATGATGCAACCTGAAGGTTTTATCGATCCAAAGGGTACTAACAAAGTGTGCAAGCTCTAGCGATGCATTTATGGACTGGTGCAAGTATCTCGGAGTTGGAATAAACGTTTTGATAGTGTGATCAAAGCATATGGTTTTATACAGACTTTTGGAGAAGCCTGTATTTACAAGAAAGTGAGTGGGAGCTCTGTAGCATTTCTAATATTATATGTGGATGACATATTATTGATTGGAAATGATATAGAATTTCTGGATAGCATAAAAGGATACTTGAATAAGAGTTTTTCAATGAAAGACCTCGGTGAAGCTTCTTACATATTGGGCATCAAGATCTATAGAGATAGATTAAGACGCTTAATTGGACTTTCACAAAGCACATACCTTGACAAAGTTTTGAAGAAGTTCAAAATGGACCAGGCAAAGAAAGGGTTCTTGCCTGTGTTACAAGGTGTGAAGTTGAGTAAGACTCAATGCCCGACCACTGTAGAAGATAGAGAGAAAGTGAAAGATGTTCCCTATGCTTCAGCCATAGGCTCTATCATGTATGCAATGCTGTGTACCAGACCTGATGTGTGCCTTGCTATTAGTTTAGTAGGGAGGTACCAAAGTAATCCAGGAGTGGATCACTGGACAGCGGTCAAGAACATCCTGAAATACCTGAAAAGGACTAAGGATATGTTTCTCGTTTATGGAGGTGACAAAGAGCTCGTTGTAAATGGTTACGTCGATGCAATCTTTGACACTGATCCGGACGATTCTAAATCGCAAACCGGATACGTGTTTATATTGAAGGGAGGAGCTGTCAGTTGGAGCAGTTCTAAACAGAGCGTCGTGGCGGGATCTACATGTGAAGCGGAGTACATTGCTGTTTCGGAAGCAGCGAATGAATGGGTCTGGATGAAGGAGTTCATATCCGATCTAGGTGTCATACCTAGTGCATCGGGTTCAATGAAAATCTTTTGTGACAATACTGGTGCAATTTCCTTGGCAAAGGAATCCAGATTTCACAAGAGAACGAAGCACATCAAGAGACGCTTCAACTCAATCCGGGATCAAGTCCAGGTGGGAGACATAGAAATTTGCAAGATACATACGGATCTGAATGTTGCAGGCCCGTTGACTAAGCCTCTTCCACGAGCAAAACATGATCAACACCAAGGCTCCATGTGTGTTAGAATCATTATTGTGTAATCTAGATTATTGACTCTAGTGCAAGTGGGAGACTGAAGGAAATATGCCCTAGAGGCAATACTAAAGTTACTATTTATTTCCTTATATCATGATAAATGTTTATTATTCATGCTAGAATTGTAGTAACCGGAAACATGATACATGTGTGAATACATAGACAAACAGAGTGTCACTAGTATGCCTCTACTTGACTAGCTCGTTAATCAAAGATGGTTAAGTTTCCTAACCATTAACATGGGTTGTCATTTGATTAACGGGATCACACCATTGGGAGAATGATGTGATTGACTTGACCCATTCCGTTAGCTTAGCACCCGATCGTTTAGTATGTTGCTATTGCTTTCTTCATGACTTATACATGTTCCTATGACTATGAGATTATGCAACTACCGTTTACCGGAGGAACACTTTGTGTGCTACCAAACGTCACAACGTAACCGGGTGATTATAAAGGTGCTCTTCAGGTGTCTCTGAAGGTACTTGTTGAGTTGGCGTATTTCGAGATTAGGATTTGTCACTCCGATTGTCGGAGAGGTATCTCTGGGCCCACTCGGTAATGCACATCACTATAAGCCTTGCAAGCATTATAACTAATGAGTTAGTTGCGGGATGATGTATTACAGAACAAGTAAAGAGACTTGCCGGTAACGAGATTGAACTAGGTATTGAGATACCGATGACCGAATCTCGGGCAAGTAACATACCGATAACAAAGGGAACAAAGCATAGTGTTATGCGGTTCGACCGATAAAAAGATATTCGTAGAATATGTAGGAGCCAATATGGGCATCCAGGTGCCGCTATTGGTTATTGACCAGAGAAGTGTCTCGGTCATGTCTACATAGTTCTCGAACCCGTAGGGTCCGCACGCTTAACGTTCGTTGACGATATAGTATTTATGAGTTATGTATGTTGGTAACCGAATGTTGTTCGGAGTTCTGGATAAGATCATGGACATGACGAGGAACTCCAGAATGGTCCGGAGATAAAGTTTGATATATGGGATAATAGTGTTTGGTCTCCGGAAGGGTTCCGGAATTCACTGGGAGGGGTTCCGGATGTTTCCCGAAATGTTTGGGTACGAGAACACTTTATTTGGACCAAAGGGGAAAGCCCACAAGGTTTTTGGAAAGCGCAAAAGAAAGTTTTGCGGAGTCCAGGGGCCAGACGCCAGGGTCCCTGGCGTCTTGGTCCAGATGCCGGGAACCCTGGCGTCTGGCCCTGGAGTCCGAGAAGGACTCTTACCTTTCGGGTGAAACCGACTTTGTGGAGGCTTTTACTCCAAGTTTTGATCCCAAGGCTCAACATATAAATAGAGGGGTAGGGCTAGCACCCAAAAGAGATTAAGAAACACCAAGTCGTGTGCCGGCTACCCCGTCCCTTCTAGATTATCCTACGTCATTCGGAGATTGTTCTACACCAACACCGTCACCACGCCGTCGTGCTGCCGGACTCATCTACTACTTCGCCCCTCTTGCTGCATCGAGAAGGCGAGGACGTCATCGAGCTGAACGTGTGCTGAACGCGGAGGTGCCGTACGTTCGGTACTTGATCGGGACGGATCGTGAAGGTGTACAACTACATAAACCGCGTTGATAAACGCTTCCGCTTACGGTCTACGAGGGTACGTAGACAACACTCTCCCCTCTCGTTGCTATGCATCACCATGATTATGCGTGTGCGTAGGAATTTTTTTGAAATTACTACGTTCCCTAACAGATGCTTTCCAAAGAAACCCTATAAGACGCACATTGCGTCAAGTTGTCGAGGATTCGCACAAGCTTCACGACCTAGCGACGAGATCTGGGCCGACCCGTTAATCATTTTTGTTGCTGTTTCTTTTTTGATTTTTTCCTTTCTGTTTCTTTTTTTGTTTTTCTCTCCTTTTGTTTCTTCCTTTTTTGTTTACTTCTTTTCCTTTTCATTTTTCTAAATATTTGTATTTTTTCATAAATTGTTTGCAAATTAATTATTTTTCATGTTTCCAATTTTTTTTCAAATTTTCAAATTTGTTTTGGAGTTTCAAACAATGTTCACGTGTGCGAAAAATGTTTCTGTTTCCAAAAAAATGTTCGCAAATTTCCAAAAATGTTCGTGTTTTCAATTTTATTTGGGATGTTTGAAAGCAAATAATGTGTTAAAAAAATGTGCGCTTTTCCAAAAGTTGTTCACGTTCTCAAATTTTGTTATTAGTTTCAGAAAATTTTCACGTTTTATAAAAATATTCATAAAAAGGTTAGAATATTTTCAAAATATGTTCACACAAATTATTTTTTCGCATTTTCATATGATATTCATATATTTTCTATTTTTTTTAAACATGAACAAAAACAGTTCAAGTTAAAAAAATAGTTCAAATTTCGGAAAATGTTTGTGTTTCCAAAAGATTGTTCACATGTTTAAATTTGTTCGCGAGATTTAAAAACTGTTCACTTTTGCCAAAAAAATCTATTTTGTTAAATTTGTTCACAAATTCAAATAATATTTGGAATTGTAAAAACTGTTCCTTTGAAAATATGTGCACAAATACAAAAAAATGTTCATATTTTCAAAATTTGTTCACAAATTCAAAAGATTGTTAGCTTTCTCAAATTTTTTTAATGAGTTTGAAAAATGTTCCTCTTTTAAAAAATCTTGTTTATTATTTGAAAAACCTGTTCACATTTTCAAATCTTTTTGAGAATTTCAAACCTTGTTTACAGAATCAATAAAATTCCTTTTTTTCAGAAAAAATGAGTTTTCAAAATTTTGTTCATGGATTTGAAAACTGCTGGTGTGTCTAAAACTATTCGTTTTTTGAAAAATGTTCATGTTCGAAATTTAAAAAATTTCTTATTTGCCGCTGCCTTTAGTTCTGATAGTCTCGCGATAGTACAGAGTCAAGATCCGGCATTAGCTCCCCTGGCTTTTTTTTGAGCAACTACTCCCCTGACTAGAAACGCTCGCAGAGGTTTTACTGTGCCTGCTCGCCGCAGCCTTCATCGTGCTCACCCTGTGCGTCGCGTCTCTGCTTGACGCAGAACGCGTCAAATAGGATGTCCCACTTTCCAATGCCGAATGCCTTTCTTAAAGAGGGTTTTTATCATTTATGCCACTGGTTGTGTCCTATTATTCAGTTTTGTTATTAGAAGTTACAACTACTAAAAATGCCATCAATTCGTGAGATACTTGCTCAAATATGCCATTAGATATCTCAAAAATGCCATCATTTTCGTTAAATGTTTGTTGAAAATGCCATTAGACATTGTGATTTTCACATCAAACCCGTTGACCATATTATATGACAAAAATAAACCTAGACCCACATGTCAGTTCTCTCTATTTCACAATGATAAGTGTGTCCCCATTTGTCAGGAGTAAGCAAGCGAATAATTTTATAGAAAAAAAAACGCTGTTGGGAACAAGTGGGCCTCATACTTAATTGTAGTGAGATAGCGAGAGAGCTGGCATGTTGGTTCATAGGTATTTGTGTTGTCATTATAACATGGCAAAAGAGATTTGAGATCACAATAATGGTGTCCGGTGGCATTTTTGAGCATGTCTTTAAGGAAGCAATGGCATTTTTAAGCGGTTGGAATTTCTAGTGGCACAACTGAATAGTGAGACACAACCGGTGGCATAAATAAATAATAAAAACCCTGTTAACAATGTATGAAGCCCATGAAACCGAAAAGCCAGCCAGAGGTGATGAAGGGTTGGGCTGGCTAGCTTATCCTTGATTCTTGCGTCGCCGGCTCTAGCAGGCTGCAACCCCATGTCGCGCCATTAGCCCATTCGGTTGTTTATAGATTAGATTTGAGGCCTGGATATCTATATCTATATTATTATATAGTGTATGAGTTTTGAATAGGAGTTGACCATCAATCCTAACCATTTATGTCCTAAATCCAACGGCTGAAAATAGTGGAATTCGCAGTGAACAGTGCATGGTTGTTGCATCCATCATGTTCTAGAATGAACCGCCTGATGCTTCTCAAAAAATGTGGCCCAAACTGATTCCTCTTGGGCCAGACATGTTGTAGCTTGAGGTTGGCAACGAGTTGAGCCCAAAAAAGTGGTTTCGAGGGAGAAACATAAAGTAAAGTTAAATTCATTTTTAATTATTTTCTTTATTAACAATTTTTGCGGGATTCTTTATTAACAAATTGTGGGGATTGCATATATTAATTCTGACTTTCTTTATAATAATTTATTTCAGTATCTATAAATCATGATTCTTTTTTTTCTTTGAATCAATCAGCAAGTCTATGTTTTCCCTACCAAAACTCACCCCATAAAGTTCAAACGTGCATGCTCATAAGGGTAGGGTGTGCGTGTGTGCGTTCATAGGGGGTGAGTGTATGCGTGTTTATATGAACGCTTGTGTCTGTACTGTGTTAAAAAAAAAGTTCAAACGTGCATTTACACATGCATACATACTAGTATACTAGTAGCTAGAGTTTCCTCCCCATCTCTCCCACCAACTGATGCGCCGCCTCCCAACCCTTGACCTGAGAGAGAGAGAGAGAGAGAGAGAGAGAGAGAGAGAGAGAATGAGAGAGAGATCCAAAGAAATTGCCAACGACACCAACGACAGCACCAACGACAGCACGGCCCAGGAGTTTACTAATACAGGCAGTCAGATGGTGGTTTCCTTATGGCCTGCTCACCCGCCGATCCCCTCCCGTCTGTCCGTGCACTGCAAGTGGATGCGTCCCGGCCATGTCTTCTTCCAGGAACCCAAGATCCTTTGCGCGGCGGACTGCTTCTTTGTCCTCCGCATCGCCATCGGCCGCAGCCCCCCACCCATAAACATCACACAGAAGGTGAGCGACTACTTCATCTACCAGTCAGCCAGCTCCACAGGTCCGTCGCTCAAGCTCCTCCCGCACCCTCACCCTCACTTGTTCACAGACAATGAGGTTGGCGTCCTCCCCCGCGGCAACGAATTTACGATCGCCGTGCTGTCTCAAACCTCATATTACAATTTCGTGCTCTACCTCTTCAAGTCCGAGGACTGGTATTGGACCTCCAAGAAGGTGCTAGTGGACTCGCCGCAGATACCCTTCCCCATGCCGCTCCCCCCTGACCATGTCCATGGCCACTTTCAGCATCTTACCAACTCGGTCATCACCATCGGGAGCAGGGGACTCGTTGGCTGGGTTGATCTCTGGCACGGAATACTGCTCTACGACGTGCTCCGTGACGACAACGACAAAGTCCGTCTTGTGCCGCTGCCGGTGAGGCTGGGAAGCCATGGCGGCAAGGCGCTTGCTTGCTGTCCAAAGCCTTACCGAAGCGTTGCTGTCCTGGGGGATTGCCTCCGGTGACCGTCTTCCTGGTAAAGACCCTGAAACCAGGGGCCCCAAT
This sequence comes from Triticum urartu, assembly GCF_003073215.2. Classification (NCBI taxonomy): domain Eukaryota; kingdom Viridiplantae; phylum Streptophyta; class Magnoliopsida; order Poales; family Poaceae; genus Triticum; species Triticum urartu. Next base: position 22,903,208 of record NC_053026.1, read on the forward strand.
ATCAGAATTGATGACTGGACACTCACCACATATACCAACTGCGACATCACCGCCAATCCCAAGGATTGGAAAATCAACTTCACTGTCAAGGCATCTGCCATCCAAATTGACACAGCAATGAGGTCTGGATTGGTTCGCTGTGGAATGCTGCGTAAGACTGAGGCTGCAGAGAGAAACTTGCAAAATCTCTGGACATGTCAGCCTGTTCTCAGCCTGAATGATCAAGGTACCGTTGTTTACCTCATCACCAGGGTCAAATTCCGGCACCCTAAGGCATGGCTTCTTGCTGTTGACATGGCCAACGAGCAAGTACGAGCAATGGCTAAGATTGAAGCTGAAAGGAGCACCGCCTTGTCGCTCAACTATTTTCCTTGTAGGATCTCATCTCCAGCTACCTGCCTGGATGGGACGACTATGCCAGGTAATTATACTATAGCGTCAAATGCCATGTCCTGTGATTACTTGTATAAGCTGCAACCGCTAAGATATTTGTTTCTTTGCCAAATCTGCAAGACTTGCAATTGTTAACTACTGAGCCCAATGTGACAATGAATTTCCTTAGAATGCTAACCGAGGAGAATTAACATTGTAGTGATATTCTGTTGTGAAATCAACTATGTAGTGTTTTTGTCGGTCATGTCCTAAGTTCTGCCTCGCTTGAAGATTGTTGTAGTGCCTCAAGTGTATCATTATTCCAAGAAACCAATCAAACACTTGAGTTTATTTACCTACTGAACTTCACTCTCAATTACAAGTGGAGTACATGACAATTGTCCAGTGCCATGTCAGAACTGGTCAGAAACGATACTGCAGTAGTGAACATATGGTTGGGGTCCACCAGAGAACAAACCATTGGAATGAGATGCCACAAGAAGGTCATTCCCATGAAATTTCTGGCTTTGCGTTGCCATAATTTAGGGAACATTGGATCTCTTGATTTAACAGGGACGTGAATGGAGTGATGGTTAATTCTTTTTGCAGCGAGTCGAGTTAAATTTACTCTTTTTATTTGCATTGAAAGGAGTAAACGTTAATATTTAACAGTGAATAAAATGAAAATTAACTTGTGTTGATTCCTCCCCTAATTTGTATCTTGTTTTATTCTTAGCGTGTGATAATTAACATGAAGATTTTTCCCTGTTGCTGTTTGAAATGGTAGAAGATGCAACTACATTCTGTAGCATTTCTAATTTGATCTATTTATACTATTTGTCTTATCAAAGAGCTGATTTATTTACTCTTTGTTTCCATGAATGAAGTAACTCCTGGTACACTGATGCTTGGGGAACAAACTGCGGCTGATGGCGGGGAATGAACTGCGTCTACCAAATTTGGTGAAGGTTCAGGTTTATACTCCCTCCGTAAACTAATATAAGAGCGTTTAGATCACTATAGTAGTGATCTAAACACTCTTATATTAGTTTACAGAGGGAGTAATAGTTAATCTGAGTGTTTTACCGGGACACTTTGTATGCTCGCTCGTATGGGGTTGTAATAATGTCGAGGACATTCTTCTTTGCATGTGGTTATATCTTATTTTCCTGTACTCCTAATTTGAATCTGGTGGTATTGCATTTCCAATGTTATTTACATTATTGCATCATAAAATGTGCGTATACTTCATATAATATTTGATGAATACATTGCATTGCCAGTATTTGTTACTAGGAAGGATCGCGTAGTTGCTGCTTGCAGGCCTGGGCGATGTTGCCCACGTAAGCAAACCACATGAAAACTGGTGCCCCCACCTTATCCCCTCACATTGTATTGCTATCTTGTCCTCACATTTCTCTACTTTCCCAAGGCCAATGAGCCATGGGTCTCTTGATCTCCCCACCGCCACCACCATCTACCAAGCGGGCGTCGGCGATGTCGCGACGACAGGTTAGGGGCTAAAATTCTGTTGTTTGTTTCGTGGACATGCGAGTTTATGGGGGCAAAGGGAAACGGAATTAAGGACCTCAACTCTGGCTGATCTATTACCAGGGATGGGAGGGGCCAGGTAATTCAGCCGGTGATAGGGAATTGGTGCGTCCTCGACGTCTACATGCAGGGTCTTCGTTGTGAGATTGGCCTGCAGTGTGGCGAACGTTGTTGGGGCATGGATGAAGCTTTCCCACCCTACATGTCTTTCTCGTCTTACTAGTTTTTACTACTAGTCTTTTTGTTAAAAATTATACCTTCCGTTTGCTCGTCGTTCTAAACTGATGTCGTCAACACAAGCAGTCTAGTCGTGTGTACCGATGCAGTTTCAAAGGCAAGTCATTTACAAAAGGAATGGAAAAAGTCGAGTCGTACTCAACAGATTCCTCGAGCTCCAGCACGGGAAGGAAGGTACTCCCACCGCCCCGGTGCTCCAAACTCGGTAGCACATTTTAAAATGTTTGAAAATTCTAAAAAAAATCCAGCACATTGGCACAACATCAATGTCAAATTCAAATCAAAATTCAAAACATTGCTTGAGATACAAAAATGACAAAATGTAGATCAATGTGATAATGGCCCTAATCTAAAGCCCAACTTATGTTGTGTATTATTTACTGTCGAATTTGTTATTTTTGTATCTCAAGCAATGTTTTGAATTTTGATTTCATATTTTTTGACAACATACATTGATGTTGTGTCAATGTGTTTGATTTTTTTTCAGAATTTTTCGAGCATTTTAAAAGTGTGCTACCGAGTTTTGGAGCACCGGAAGTACCCTAAGGATGGAAGTACCAGATATTTCCCCGAAGATGGAGGCCTCGGTATTGAGGAGGGGAGGGAGGAGATCAAAGGGGAGAGAGCATGGCGTGCTTTGCCTCTCATGTGTGCGAGAGATGAGAAGATGTGGCTCCGTGTGTTTTGCTGCTGCCGCTGATTACTAAGCTACCCCTACACGCGTGTTTTTTTTTTGATGCTGATTGCACGTGCGCTTTTTCGCCCTGCTGCTGCTGAAATTGCTATAGCCGCAGCTTGCTAGCAGGTAGCAATATAACATTGTTATTTGAGTTGTTAATTGTTTTTGAGATAGCTATCCACTTATTCCAAGTGGTAGCAGTATAAAATTGTTAAGTGTAAACTGATGCTTTGTTGCTATTGCTTGCTGCTCTGAATTTTTGTTATGAACCGTATCAAACATTTTGAGCTTGAGATAGGTATTTGATAGGTATGGAACAAATTATAAAATGAGTGGGATATAGAGAGTGAGCATAAATAAAGAAAGGCGTACATGTCAAAACTAAAAAAAATGAGTCTAAAATAGTACGTAGATTTAATAAAAAAAATTCAAAATTAAAGGTTCAAATTAATAGTAGACCAAATTAAAACATAATTGAATTACATTTGTGAAGTTCTATTGAATTATTATATTTTGAACTAAGGCCAAAGACGTTTAGCTATCGAAGTGAACCAATTTAAATGGTTGAGTGATGTCACGAGATCGAAAACTATATTTGAGAATTATTCAATCAACCCGTAGCAACGCACGGGCGCATTTACTAATAGCAAATAAAGCAGAAAAAGTTGTAGGGGAAGAATGAGAAAACCTTTTGAGGAAGGCAAAAAAAGTGAAATTACCAAGAAAGGAAAACAAACGAAAATATGTACTGGGGACTCACGGTTTAACACACACGTTCTTAACATCAAACCTTTATCAAGACATGGCCTCACAAAGGCTATTTCTTGATAAGAATTTGACATTAAGCGTGGGGCAAAGGTGGTAGAGCCAAGGTTAGCAATCATGCTCTGCCCCTCGTCATGGCTCTCAGTACCGACCGAAGAACCGTAGAAGGAGGGGCATACGTATGGAGCTCTTTTGAGAGCATATATAGGGAAAGAAGACGGAACACATACTTCTTTCGTTTTTTTAGTCCGTATATAAGGTTTGGTCAAAGTCAAACTTTGTAGAGTTTGACTAACTTTATATTAAAAAAATAATAAAATATAAGCATTCATAATATGAATTCAATATTATCAGATGCACCATGAAAAATATGTTCATACTATATAGTTTTAGTATTGTAGATGTTCATATTTTTTTATATAAATTTGGTCAAACTTTGTGTAGTTTGAGTTTGACCAAATCTTATATGCGGAGTAAAAAGAAACGGAGGGAGTACTAGCCAGGCCTAAAACCGTCGTCTTGCCCCGCTCAGGTCTCTCGGAGCAACCGGACAGGCTAGGGAGGGTAGGTTGGAGGCATCAGAATGCATACCACCCAAGATGAACAAAGGCGTCCCGCTCCGCTCGGGTCTCTCAGAGTGATCAAAGAGGCCATCAAGGGGCAGGATGACGGTGTTTCGGCCGCGGGACAAGAAGCAAGAGGTGGGAAGCGAGACGATAAGGCAGACCTAGGTTTCGATGCGCGAGGGAGGGATGGGGAGGTAGAATATATAGGCCGACCATGTATGGGTTTGCGCTTGTCAGGGTTTCGATTCCTCCCCTTAATTTGTAGTATCTTGTTTTATTCTAGCACCATATCTTAGTGTGTGATAATTAACATGAAGATTTTTCCCTATTGCTGGTTGAAATGGTAGAAGATGCAACTACATTCCGTAACATTTCTAATTTGATTTATTTACTATTTGTCTTATCAAAGAGCTGATTTGTTTACTCTCTGTTTCCATGAATGAAGTAACTCACATTACACTGATGCTTGGGGAAGAAACCACGGTTGATGGTGGGGAATGAAGTGTGCGTACATAATTTGGTGAAGGTCAAGGTTTATAATAGTTGAGTGTTTTACCGGGACACTTTGTGATGTAGGGTGGAACCCTAATGGTCGATTTTTCATGATTTGGAGGGGATCCGCGAAGAACACGCGAGAGGAAACACTCAAATAGACAAGATCCAATCACACATATGATAAATTCACATACACAAGAAGAGGTGCAATGATCCAAATCCAACACAAGTAGGTGACAAAGGTAGCTAGTTTATACCAATCCTTGGAGGAGAGAGGTCTTGAATACTTGGAGGATCTTCCCTAGGAGGGGTCTTGAATCCACTTGGGGGATCTTCTCACATGGAGGTCTTGATCTCCATGGGAGTAGTGGGATAAGTGGATGAGCAAAGCTCTATCTCTAACTTGAGCTATCACAATGCTAACCTTAAAACGTAGGTGGAGGAGGAGTATATATAGTCCAGGGGGAGATACAGTTACATGGGCTTCGGCCCAAGTCACACATGTAGGCATGCTCTGGATGATCCAGGCTTCGGGGGTCCGGATGATTCGGGCGACCGTCCGAATCGTCCGAATGTGTCTTAGCAACTTCAGGTGGTCTGGATGTCCTGGTCATCGTCCGGACGTCTTGGTGGGTCCGGATGATCCGGGAGCAGGTCTGTAGACCTGGGATCCGGGCAAGGGTCCGGATGATCCGCCTTCGTCCAGAGGGCTACTGTAGTCTTCGTGCGCGGAGTCCGGATCATCCAGGAGAGGATCCGAATCGTATGACTGGGGGTCCGGATGATCCGGGCAAGTCCGACCTTGCTCCATGATACATCCATTTTGCATCATGCTTTTATATCGATATTTATTGCATTATTGGCTGTTATTACATATTATATCACAATACTTATGCCTTTTCTCTCTTATTTTATAAGGTTTACATGAAGAGGGGGAATGCATTCAGTTGGATTCTGGACTGGGAAAGGAGCAAATATTAGAGACCTATTCTGCACAACTCCATAAGTCCTGAAACTTCACGGAGAATATTTTTGGAATATATAAAAATATTGGGCGAAGAAAGTACCAGAGGGGGGCCACCAGCCAGCCACAAGGGTGGAGGGCGCGCCCTACCCCCTGGGCGCCCCCATCCTTGTGGGCCCCCTGGCAGGCCCCCGATGCCCATCTTCTGCTACATGGTGTGTTTTGACCTGAAAAAATCAGAAGGAAACTTTCGGGACGAAGCGCCGCTGTCTCGAGGCGGAACCTGGGCAGAACCAATCTAGGGCTCCGGCGGAGCTGTTCTGCCGGGGAAACTTCCCTCCCTGAGGGGGAAATCATCGCCATCATCATCACCAACGATCCTCTCATCGAGAGGGGGTCAATCTCCATCAACATCTTCACCAACACCATCTCCTCTCAAACCCTAGTTCATCTCTTGTATCCGATCTTTGTCTCAAAACCTCAGATTGGTACCTGTGGGTTGCTAGTAGTGTTGATTACTCCTTGTAGTTGATGCTAGTTGGTTTATTTGGTGGAAGATCATATGCTCAGATCCTTAATGATAATTATACTCCTTTGATCTTGATCATGAATATGCTTTGTGAGTAGTTACGTTTGTTCCTGAGGACATGGGAGAAGTCTTGTTATAAGTAATCATTTGAATTTGGTATTCGTTCGATATTTTGATGAGATGTATGTTGTCTTTCGTCTAGTGGTGTTATGTGAACGTCGACTACATGACACTTCACCATTGTTTGGGCCTAGGGGTAGGCATTGCAAAGTAATAAGTAGATGATGGGTTGCTAGAGTGACAGAAGCTTAAACCCTAGTTTATGTGTTGCTTCGTAAGGGGCTGATTTGGATCCATATGTTTCATGCTATGGTTAGATTTATCTTAATTCTTCTTTCATAGTTGTGGATGCTTGTGAGAGGGGTTAATCATAAGTGGGAGGCTTGTACAAGGAAGGGCAGCACCCAAGCACCGGTCCACCCACATATCAAATTATCAGAGTAACGAACGCGAATCATATGAGCATGATGAAAACTAACTTGACAACAATTCCCATGTGTCCTCGGGAGCGCTTTGCTTATATAAGAGTTCGTCTAGGCTTGTCCTTTTCTACAAAAAAGGATTGGGCCACCTTGCTGGACCTTTTTTACTTTTGTTACTTGTTACCCTTTACGAATTATCTTATCACACAACTATTTGTTACCGATAATTTCAGTGCTTGCAGAGAATACCTTGCTGAAAACCGCTTGTCATTTCCTTCTGCTCCTCATTGGGTTCGACACTCCTACTTATCGAAAGGACTACGATAGATCCCCTATACTTGTGGGTCATCACTCCATTTCTTATCTATCTTCGTGTTTGCTTTCCCTCCATCGACCGGACTTGCTCCTTAGCTTCTCCATGGCTAGTTCCTTGGTACTTATGGAAAGTGTCTTCTCTTGAGGTAGTATCCATGTCTCATGTGATTCGAAAGGGAGTTGAGAGAGGAGAGATTTCACCTCAGTCTCGAGAGCTCTTGCACGTGCAAGTGGTTGGGGAACATAGTAATAATTCAAAAATTTCCTACGTGTCACCAAGATCAATCTAGGAGATGCTAGCAACGAGAGAGAGGGAGTGCATCTTCATACCCTTGAAGATCGCTAAGTGGAAGCGTTACAAGAATGCGGTTGATGGAGTCGTACTCATGGCGATTCAAATTACGGAAGATTTCGCTAAGCGGAAGCGTTATAAGAACGCGGTTGATGGAGTCGTACTCGCAGCGATTCAAATCATGGAAGAACCGATCCAAGCGCCAAACGGACGGCACCTCCGCGTTCAACACACGTACAGCCCAGGGACGTCTCCTCATTCTTGATCTAGCAAGGGGAGAGGAGAAGTTGAGGGAGAGCTCCGGCAGCACGACGGCGTGGTGGTGGAGCTTGCGGTTCTCCGGCAGACCTTTGCTAAGCACTACGGAGGGGGAGGAGGAGTTGGAGGGGGAGGGCTGCGCCAGGTGAAGGGTCATGGCTTCCCTCTCTCTCCCTCACTATATATAGGGGGAAGGGGGAAGGGGGGAGGAGGAGGCGCCCTAGGGTTTCTCCTAGGGGGCGGCGGCCAAGGTAGATTGGATCTCCCTAGGGAAACCGTAGGGAGATTTGCCCCCCCCCCCCAAGCCAAGCCAGGTGGAGGCTTGCCTCCCAAGCCAGGTGGAGACGCCCCACCTCTCCAAGCAACGCGGGAAAGGGTGTGGGGGCGCACAACCCCTTAGTGGGCTGGTTTGCCCACTCCCCTTGTCCCATGAGGCCCTGCAACACTTGCCCCCCCCCCGAAACACCTTTTGGTCATGCTGGCCATAGCCCGGTACCCCCGGAACACTTCTGGACTCCAATACCCTTCGTACAATATATCGATCTTCACCTCCGGACCATTCCAGAGTTCCTCGTCACGTCCGAGATCTCATTCGGGACTCCGAACAACCATCGGTAACCACATACTATTCCCATTACAACTCTAGCGTCACCAAACCTTAAGTGTATAGACCCTACGGGTTTGGGAACCATGCAGACATGACCAAGACACCTCTCCGGCCAATAACCAATAGCGGGATATGGATACCCATATTGGCTCCCACATGTTCCACGATGATCTCATCGGATGAACCATGATGTTGGGGATTCAATCAATCCCGTATACAATTCCCTTTGTCCATCGGTATGTTACTTGCCCGAGATTCGATCGTCGATATCCCTATACCTTGTTCAATCTCGTTACGACAAGTCTCTTTACTCGTTCTGTAACACATGATACCATGGCTAACTCCTTAATCACATTGAGCTCATTATGGTGATGCATTACCGAGTGGGCCCAGAGATACCCACTACTAGGGAAAAGCCTAGAAGTAGCACGAGTTTTTAGCCTATCATTAGCGTGGGTAGCCGCACTACTGCTATGGCGCTACAAGTAAAGGTTAGCAGTAGCGTGTGCTGACACGCGCTACTGCTATATCTACTTAGTAGTAGCGCGTTAGAAACATGCGCTACTGGTAATTACTAGTAGCGCTTCCCACTGCCCACGCTACTGCTATTTACATTGACTCGCAGGTCATACAATAAATTAAGACACCTCCTATGGCTCTTGCCGGTTGTCATACTCATCGACATGCAAGTCGTGATTCCTATTACAAGAACATGATCAATCTCATACATCACATATATAATTCATCACATCCTTTTGGCCATATCACATCACATAGCATACCCTGCAAAAACATGTTAGACGTCCTCTAATTGTTGTTGCATGTTTTAGGTGGCTGCTATGGGTTTCTAGAAAGAACGTTTCTTACCTACGCAAAAGCCACAACGGTGATATGCCAACTGCTATTTACCCTTCATAAGGACATTCTTCATCGAATCCGATCCAACTAAAGTGGGAGAGACAGACACTCGCTAGCCACCTTATGAAACAAGTGCATGTCAGTCGGTGGAACCTGTCTCACATAAGCTTATGTGTAAGGTCGTTCCAGGCCGCTTCATCCCACAATGCTGCCGAATCAAGATAGGACGAGTAACGGTAAGAAAATTGAACAAATCATCGCCCACAACTACTTGTGTTCTACTCATGCATTGAATCTACGCATAGACCTAGCTCTGATGCCACTGTAGGGGAACACAGTAATAATTCAAAAATTTCCTATGTGTCACCAAGATCAATCTAGGAGATGCTAGCAATGAGAGAGAGGGAGAGCTCCGGCAGCCCGACGGCGTGGTGGTGGAGCTTTCGGTTCTCCGGCAGAGCTTCGTTAAGCACTACGGAGGAGGAGGAGGAGTTGGAGGGTGGAGGGCTGCGCCAGGTGAAGGATCACGACTGCCCTCTCTCTCCCTCACTATATATAGGTGGAAGGGGGAGGAGGAGGTGCCCTAGGGTTTCTGTTGGAAATATGCCCTAGAGGCAATAATAAAAGCATTATTATTATATTTCCTTGTTCATGATAATTGTCTTTATTCATGCTATAATTGTGTTATCCGGAAATCGTAATACATGTGTGAATAATAGACACCAACATGTCCCTAGTAAGCCTCTAGTTGACTAGCTCGTTAATCAACAGATAGTCATGGTTTCCTGACTATGGACATTGGATGTCATTGATAACGAGATCACATCATTAGGAGAATGATGTGATGGACAAGACCCAATCCTAAACATAGCACAAGATCGTATAGTTCGTTTGCTAGAGGGTTTTTCCAATGTCAAGTATCTTTTCCTTAGACCATGAGATCGTGTAACTCCCGGATACCGTAGGAGTGCTTTGGGTGTACCAAACGTCACAACGTAACTGGGTGACTATAAAGGTATACTACGGGTATCTCCGAAAGTGTCTGTTGGGTTGACACGGATCAAGACTGGGATTTGTCACTCCGTATGACGGAGAGGTATCACTGGGCCCACTCGGTAATGCATCATCATAATGAGCTCAAAGTGACCAAGTGTCTGGTCACGGGATCATGCATTACGGTACGAGTAAAGTGACTTGCCGGTAACGAGATTGAACGAGGTATTGGGATACCGACGATCGAATCTCGAGCAAGTAACATACCGATTGACAAAGGGAATTGTATACGGGGTTTGCTTGAATCCTCGACATCGTGGTTCATCCGATGAGATCATCGAGGAGCATGTGGGAGCCAACATGGGTATCCAGATCCCGCTGTTGGTTATTGACCGGAGAGTCGTCTCGGTCATGTCTACATGTCTCCCGAACCCGTAGGGTCTACACACTTAAGGTTCGGTGACGCTAGGGTTGTAGGGATATGTATATGCAGTAACCCGAATGTTGTTCGGAGTCCCGGATGAGATCCCGGACGTCACGAGGAGTTCCGGAATGGTCCGGAGGTAAAGAATTATATATAGGAAGTGCTATTTCGGCCATCGGGACAAGTTTCGGGGTCACCGGTATTGTACCGGGACCACCGGAAGGGTCCCGGGGGTCCACCGGGTGGGCCACCTGCCCGGGGGCCACATGGGCTGTAGGGGGTGCGCCTTGGCCTACATGGGCCAAGGCACCAGCCCCAAGAGGCCCATGCGCCTAGGGTTCAAAGAGGAAGAGTCCCAGAGGGGAAGGCACCTCCTAGGTGCCTTGGGGGAGAGATTCCTCCCTTGGCCGCCGCCCCCTAGGAGATTGGATCTCCTAGGGCGGCGCCCCCCTAGGCTCCCTATATATAGTGGGGAAGGAGGGCTCTCACCCACGCCTTTGGTGCCTCCTCTCCCTCTAACCACATCCTCCTCCTCCATAGCGCTTGGCGAAGCCCTGCCGGAGTACTGCAGCTCCATCACCACCACGCCGTCGTGCTGCTGCTGGAGCCATCTTCCTCAACCTCTCCTTCCCCCTTGCTGGATCAAGAAGAAGGAGACGTTACGCTGACCGTACGTGTGTTGAACACGGAGGTGCCGTCCGTTCGGCGCTAGGATCTCCGGTGATTTGGATCACGTCGAGTACGCCTTCCTCATCCCCGTTCTTTGAACGCTTCCGCGCGTGATCTACAAAGGTATGTAGATGCAATCCGATCACTCGTTGCTAGATGAACTCCTAGATGGATCTTGGTGGAACCGTAGGAAATTTTTTGTTTTCTGCAACGTTCCCCAACAGTGGCATCATGAGCTAGGTCTATGCGTAGTTCTCTTGCACGAGTAGAACACAAATTTGTTGTGGGTGTTGATGTTGTCAACTTTCTTGCCGCTACTAGTCTTATCTTGTTTCAACGATATTGTGGGATGAAGCGGCCTGGACCAACCTTACACGTACGGTTACGTGAGACCGGTTCCACCGACTAACATGCACAAGTTGCATAAGGTGGCTGGCGGGTGTCTGTCTCTCCCACTTTAGTTGGAGCGGATTCGATGAAAAGGGTCCTTATGAAGGGTAAATAGAAGTTGATAAATCACGTTGTGGCTTTCACGTAGGTAAGAAAACGTTCTTGCTAGAACCCTAATGCAGCCACGTAAAACATGCAAACAACAATTAGAGGACGTCTAACTTGTTTTTGCAGCTAGTGCTTTGTGATATGATATGGCCAAAGTTGTGATGAATGATGAATGATATATATGTGATGTATGAGATGTTCATGCTATTGTAATAGGAATCACGACTTGCATGTCGATGAGTATGACAACCGGCAGGAGCCATAGGAGTTGTCTTTATTTTTTGTATGGCCTGCGTGTCATTGAGAAACGCCATGTAAATTACTTTACTTTATTGCTAAACGCGTTAACCGTAGTAGTAGAAGTAATAGCTGGTGAGCAACTTCATGGAGACACGATGATGGAGATCATGATGATGGAGATCATGGTGTCATGCCGGTGACAAGATGATCATGGAGCCCCAAGATGGAGATCAAAGGAGCTATGTGATATTGGCCATATCATGTCACTATTATTATTTGATTGCATGTGATGTTTATCATGTTTTTGCATCTTGTTTTCTTAGAACGACAGTAGTAAATAAGATGATCCCTCATAATAATTTCAAGAAAGTGTCCCCCCTAACTATGCACCGTTGCGACAGTTCATTGTTTCGAAGCACCACGTGATGATCGGGTGTGATAGATTCTAACGTTCACATACAACGGGTGTAAGACAGATTTACACATGCAAACACTTAGGTTGACTTGACGAGCCTAGCATGTACAGACATGGCCTCGGAACACAGAAGACCGAAAGGTCGAGCATGAGTCGTATAGAAGATACGATCAACATGAAGATGTTCACCGATGTTGACTAGTCCGTCTCACGTGATGATCGGACACGGCCTAGTTAACTCGGATCATGTTATGCTTAGATTACAGGAGGGATGTCTATCTAAGTGGGAGTTCATTGATTAGATGAACTTAATTATCATGAACTTAGTCTAAAATACTTACAATATGTCTTGTAGATCAAATGGCGAATGTAGTCCTCAACTTCAACGCGTTCCTAGAGAAAACCAAGCTGAAAGACGATGGCAGCAACTACACGGACTGGGTCCGGAACCTGAGGATCATCCTCATAGCTGCCAAGAAAGATTATGTCCTACAAGCACCGCTAGGTGACGCACCTATTCTCCCTGCAGAACAAGACGTTATGAACGCTTGGCAGGCACGTACCGATGACTACTCCCTCGTTCAGTGCGGCATGCTTTACAGCTTAGAGCCGGGGCTCCAAAAGCGTTTTGAGAGACACGGAGCATATGAGATGTTCGAAGAGATGAAAATGGTTTTCCAAGCTCATGCCCGGGTCGAGAGATATCAAGTCTCTGACAAGTTCTTCAGCTATAAGATGGAGAAAAATAGTTCTGTCAGTGAGCACATACTCACTATGTCTGGGTTGCATAACCGCTTGACTCAGCTGGGAGTTAATCTTCCGGATGACGCGGTCATTGACAGAATCCTTCAGTCGCTTCCACCGAGCTACAAGAGCTTTGTGATGAACTTCAATATGCAGGGGATGGAAAAGACCATTCCTGAAGTATTTGCAATGCTGAAATCAACAGAGGTAGAAGTCAAGAAGGAACATCAAGTGTTGATGGTGAATAAAACCACTAAGTTTAAGAAAGGCAAGGGTAAGAAAACCTTCAAGAAAGACGGCAAGGGAGTTGCCGCGCCCGGCAAGCAAGCTACCGGGAAAAAGCCAAAGAATGGACCCAAGCCCGAGACTGAGTGCTTTTATTGCAAGGAAAGTGGTCACTGGAGGCGGAACTTCCCCAAATACTTAGCAGACAAGAAGGCCGGCAAAACGAAAGGTATATGTGATATACATGTAATTGATGTGTACCTTACCAGTACTCATAGTAGCTCCTGGGTATTTGATACCGGTGCAGTTGCTCACATTTGTAACTCAAAGCAGGAGCTGCGGAATAAGCGGAGACTGGCGAAGGACAAGGTGACGATGCGCGTCGGGAATGGTTCCAAGGTCGATGTGATCGCCGTCGGCACGCTACCTCTACATTTACCTACGGGATTAGTTTTGAACCTCAATAATTGTTATTTAGTACCAAGTTTGAGCATGAACATTGTATCAGGATCTCGTTTAATTCGAGATGGCTACTCATTTAAATCCGAGAATAATGGTTGTTCTATTTATATGAGAGATATGTTTTATGGTCATGCTCCGATGGTGAATGGTTTATTCTTAATGAATCTCGAGCGTAATGCTACACATGTTCATAGTGTGAGTACCAAAAGATGTAAGATTGATAATGATAGTCCCACATACTTGTGGCACTACCGTCTTGGTCACATAGGTGTCAAACGCATGAAGAAGCTCCATGCTGATGGACTTTTAGAGTCTCTTGATTACGAATCATTTGACACATGCGAACCATGCCTCATGGGTAAAATGACCAAGACTCTGTTCTCAGGAACAATGGAGCGAGCAACCAACTTATTGGAAATCATACATACTGATGTGTGCGGTCCAATGAGTGTTGAGGCTCGCGGTGGCTATCGTTATGTTCTCACCCTCACTGATGACTTGAGTAGATACGGGTATGTCTACTTAATGAAACACAAGTCTGAGACCTTTGAAAAGTTCAAGGAATTTCAGAGTGAGGTTGAGAATCAACGTGACAGGAAAATCAAGTTCCTGCGATCAGATCATGGAGGAGAATACTTGAGTCACGAGTTTGGCACACACTTAAGAAAATGTGGAATAGTTTCACAACTCATGCCGCCTAGAACACCTCAGCGTAATGGTGTGTCCGAACATCGTAATCGCACTCTATTAGATATGGTGCGATCTATGATGTCTCTTGCCAATTTACCGCTGTCTTTTTGGGGGTATGCTTTAGAGACTGCCGCATTCACTTTAAATAGGGCTCCGTCGAAATCCGTTGAGACGACACCGTATGAATTATGGTTTGGGAAGAAACCTAAGCTGTCGTTTCTGTAAGTTTGGGGATGCGATGCTTATGTCAAGAAACTTCAACCTGAAAAGCTCGAACCCAAGTCGGAAAAATGCGTCTTCATAGGATACCCTAAAGAAACTATTGGGTATACCTTCTACCTCAGATCCAAAGGCAAGATCTTTGTTGCCAAGAATGGATCCTTTCTAGAGAAGGAGTTTCTCTCGAAAGAAGTAAGTGGGAGGAAAGTAGAACTTGATGAAGTATTACCTCTTGAACCGGAAAATGGCGCAACTCAAGAAAATGTTCCTGAGGTGCCTGCACCGACTAGAGAGGAAGTTAATGATGATGATCATGAAACTTCAGATCAAGTTGCTACTGAACTTCGTAGGTCCACAAGGACACGTTCCGCACCAGAGTGGTACGGCAACCCTGTCTTGGAAATCATGTTGTTAGATAACGGTGAACCTTCGAACTATGAAGAAGCGATGGCGGGCCCGGATTCCGACAAATGGCTAGAAGCCATGAAATCCGAGATAGGATCCATGTATGAAAACGAAGTATGGACTTTGACTGACTTGCCCGTTGAGCGGCGAGCCATAGAAAATAAATGGATCTTTAAGAAGAAGACAGACGCGGATGGTAATGTGACCATCTATAAAGCTCGGCTTGTCGCTAAGGGTTATCGACAAGTTCAAGGGGTTGACTACGATGAGACTTTCTCACCGGTAGCGAAGCTAAAGTCCGTCCGAATCATGTTAGCAATTGCCGCATTCTATGATTATGAGATATGGAAAATGGACGTCAAAACGGCATTCCTTAATGGTTTCCTTAAGGAAGAATTGTATATGATGCAGCCGGAAGGTTTTGTCGATCCTAAGAATGCTAACAAGGTGTGCAAGCTCCAACGCTCGATTTATGGGCTGGTGCAAGCATCTCGGAGTTGGAACATTCGCTTTGATGAGATGATCAAAGCGTTTGGGTTTACGCAGACTTATGGAGAAGCCTGCGTTTACAAGAAAGTGAGTGGAAGCTCTGTAGCATTTCTCATATTGTATGTAGATGACATACTTTTGATGGGAAATGATATAGAACTTTTGGATAGCATTAAGGCCTACTTGAATAAGAGTTTTTCAATGAAGGACCTTGGAGAAGCTGCTTATATATTAGGCATCAAGATCTACAGAGATAGATCAAGACGCCTCATAGGTCTTTCACAAAGCACATACCTTGATAAGATATTGAAGAAGTTCAATATGGATCAGTCTAAGAAGGGGTTCTTGCCTGTGTTGCAAGGTGTGAAATTGAGCTCAGCTCGATGTCCGACCACGTCAGAAGATATAGAAGAGATGAGTGTCATCCCCTATGCCTCAGCCATAGGTTCTATTATGTATGCCATGCTGTGTACCAGACCTGATGTAAACCTTGCCGTAAGTTTGGTAGGAAGGTACCAAAGTAATCCCGGCAAGGAACACTGGACAGCGGTCAAGAATATCCTGAAGTACCTGAAAAGGACTAAGGAAATGTTTCTCGTCTATGGAGGTGACGAAGAGCTCGTCGTAAAGGGTTACGTCGACGCTAGCTTCGACACAGATCTGGATGACTCAAAGTCACAAACCGGATACGTGTATATTTTGAATGGTGGGGTAGTAAGCTGGTGCAGTTGCAAGCAGAGCGTCGTGGCGGGATCTACATGTGAAGCGGAGTACATGGCAGCCTCGGAGGCAGCACATGAAGCAATTTGGGTGAAGGAGTTCATCACCGACCTAGGAGTCATACCCAATACGTCGAGACCAATCAAACTCTTCTGTGACAACACTGGAGCTATTGCACTTGCAAAGGAGCCCAGGTTTCACAAGAAGACCAGGCACATCAAGCGTCGCTTCAACTCCATTCGTGAAAATGTTCAAAATGGAGACATAGATATTTGTAAAGTACATACGGACCTGAATGTAGCAGATCCGTTGACTAAACCTCTCCCTAGAGCAAAACATGAGCAACACCAGAATTCCATGGGTGTTCGATTCATCACAATGTAACTAGATTATTGACTCTAGTGCAAGTGGGAGACTGTTGGAAATATGCCCTAGAGGCAATAATAAAAGCATTATTATTATATTTCCTTGTTCATGATAATTGTCTTTATTCATGCTATAATTGTGTTATCCGGAAATCGTAATACATATGTGAATAATAGACACCAACATATCCCTAGTAAGCCTCTAGTTGACTAGCTTGTTAATCAACAGATAGTCATGGTTTCCTGACTATGGAAATTGGATGTCATTGATAACGAGATCACATCATTAGGAGAATGATGTGATGGACAAGACCCAATCCTAAACATAGCACAAGATCGTATAGTTCGTTTGCTAGAGTTTTCCAATGTCAAGTATCTTTTCCTTAGACCATGAGATCGTGTAACTCCCGGATACCGTAGGAGTGCTTTGGGTGTACCAAACGTCACAACGTAACTGGGTGACTATAAAGGTATACTACGGGTATCTCCGAAAGTGTCTGTTGGGTTGACATGGGTCAAGACTGGGATTTGTCACTCCGTATGACGGAGAGGTATCACTGGGCCCACTCGGTAATGCATCATCATAATGAGCTCAAAGTGACCAAGTGTCTGGTCACGGGATCATGCACTACGGTACGAGTAAAGTGACTTGCCGGTAACGAGACTGAACGAGGTATTGGGATACCGACGGTCGAATCTCGGGCAAGTAACATACCGATTGACAAAGGGAATTGTATACGGGGTTGCTTGAATCCTCGACATCGTGGTTCATCCGATGAGATCATCGAGGAGCATGTGGGAGCCAACATGGGTATCCAGATCCCGCTGTTGGTTATTGACCGGAGAGTCGTCTCGGTCATGTCTACATGTCTCCCGAACCCGTAGGGTCTACACACTTAAGGTTCGGTGACGCTAGGGTTGTAGGGATATGTATATGCAGTAACCCGAAAGTTGTTCGGAGTCCCGGATGAGATCCCGGACGTCACGAGGAGTTCCCAAATGGTTCGAAGGTAAAGAATTATATATAGGAAGTGCTATTTCGGCCATCGGGACAAGTTTCGGGGTCACCGGTATTGTACCGGGACCACCGGAATGGTCCCGGGGGTCCACCGGGTGGGGCCACCTGCCCCGGGGGGCCACATGGGCTGTAGGGGGTGCGCCTTGGCCTACATGGGCCAAGGGCACCAGCCCCAAGAGGCCCATGCGCCAAGAGAAAAAAAAGAGGAAGAATCCTCAAAGGGGAAGGCACCCCCTAGGTGCCTTGGGGATGAGGGATTCCTCCCTTGGCCGCCGCCCCCCTAGGAGATTGCATCTCCTAGGGCCGGCGCCCCCCTAGGCTCCCTATATATAGTGGGGGAAGGAGGGCCTCTCACCCCACGCCTTTGGTGCCTTCCTCTCCCTCTCCAACACATCCTCCTCCTCCATAGTGCTTGGCGAAGCCCTGCCGGAGTACTGCAGCTCCATCACCACCACGCCGTCGTGCTGCTGCTGGAGCCATCTTCCTCAACCTCTCCTTCCCCCTTGCTGGATCAAGAAGAAGGAGACGTTACGCTGACCGTACGTGTGTTGAACACGGAGGTGCCGTCCGTTCGGCGCTAGGATCTCCGGTGATTTGGATCACGTCGAGTACGCCTTCCTCATCCCCGTTCTTTGAACGCTTCCGCGCGTGATCTACAAAGGTATGTAGATGCAATCCGATCACTCGTTGCTAGATGAACTCCTAGATGGATCTTGGTGGAACCGTAGGAAATTTTTTGTTTTCTGCAACGTTCCCCAACAGTTTCCCCTAGGGGGCAGCGGCCAAGGAAGATTGGATCTCATCCGGGACTCCGAACAACCTTCGGTAACCACATACTATTCCCATTACAACTCTAGTATCACCGAACCTTAAGTGTGTAGACCCTACGGGTTCGGGAACCATGCACACATGACCAAGACACCTCTCCGGCCAATAACCAATAGCGGGATATGGATACCCATATTGGCTCCCACAAGTTCCACGATGATCTCATCGCATGAACCACGATGTTGGGGATTCAATCAATCCCGTATACAATTCCCTTTGTTCATCAGTATGTTACTTTCCCAAGATTTGATCGTCGGTATCCCTATACCTTGTTCAATCTCGTTATCGGCAAGTCTCTTTACTCGTTCCGTAACACATGATCCCGTGGCTAACTCCTTAGTCACATTGAGCTCATTATGATGATTGAGGGAGTCCTGGATATGGGGGTCTCCGGACAGCCGGACTATCTCCATTGGCCGGATTGTTAGACTATGAAGATACAAGATTGAAGACTTCGTCTCGTGTCCGGATGGGACTCTACTTGGAGTGGAAGGCAAGCTAGGCAATACGTATATGGATATCTCCTCCTTTGTAACCGACCTTGTGTAACCCTAACCCTCTCCGGTGTCTATATAATCCGAAGGGTTTTAGTCCGTAGGACAACAACCATAACATACAATCATACCATAGGCTAGCTTCTAGGGTTTAGCCTCTCTGATATCATGGTAGATCTACTCTTGTACTACCCATATCATCAATATTAATCAAGCAGGACGTAGGGTTTTACCTCCATCAAGAGGGCCCGAAGCTGGGTAAAACATCGTGTCCCCTGCCTCCTGTTACCATCCGGCCTAGACGCACAGATCGGGACCCCCTACCCGAGATCCGCCGGTTTTGACACCGACATTGGTGCTTTCATTGAGAGTTCCTCTGTGTCGTCGCCGTTAGGCTTGATGGCTCCTACTATCATCGATAGCGATGCAGTCCAGGGTGAGACTTTTCTCCCGGGACAGATCTTCATATTCGGCGGCTTTGCACTGCGGGTAATTCGCTTGGCCATCTGGAGCAGACTGAAAGCTATGCCCCTGGCCGTCAGGTCAGATTTGGAAGTTTGAACTACACGGCCGACATCCGCGGAGACTTGATCTTCGATGGATTCGAGCCATAGCCGGGCGCGCCGCACTGTCGCGATGGGTATAACCTAGCTCTGCCGCCGAACAATACCCCAGAGGCCACGCCTGCATCAGCTCTGACCCTTAGTTCGGAGCCAACTGCGCCAATCGAGGACGGGTGGTTAGACACCGCCTCAGGGGCTGCAGTCTCAATGGCGATCGAGCCGAACAACTGCCTAACCCTCTGCGCAGCCCGTGACTCCAAGGTGCCGGACTCTTTTCCGGACTCCGAACCATCCGTGCCCCTGCCAATCGAATCCGATTGAGCGCCGATCATGGAATTCACCGCCGTGGATATCTTTTAGCACTCGCCCTTCAGCGACATTCTGAATTCACTAAGGTCTCTCTCTTTGTCAGGAGAGCCCTGGCCGGATTATGGCCAACAGGATTGGGATGCGGACGACGAAGAAATGCGACACCCACCCACCACTCACTTAATAGCAACTGTCGATGACTCAACAGACATGCTCGACTTCGACTCCGAAGACATCGGCGGTATGGACGACGGTGCAGGAGGCGAAGAGGAACCACCGCCCACAGGGCGCTGGACGTCCACCTCATCATATGACGTATACATGGTGGACACACCAAAAGAAGATGACGACGAGGAACGGAAGGACGCACCGAAGGCTTGTTCCCTTGAGAAGCAGTCAAAGCGGCGGCGCAAGCGCCGCCCCAAATCCTGCCTCAGCCGAAATAACGATCATAAAGACCCAGCGTTGGAGCAGGGCGAACCACTGCCGGACTACGGCAATAAGGAGAATCAAACCGAACAAACTAATTCTGTCAAAGATATTAGTCCGGACGACATAACGCCGGATAGGCACCCGGAGCAGCATAATGCCCGTCAAAGGCTTGTTGCCACCGCGAGGAGTCTGAAAAAGCAGAAGCAAAGGCTCAAGGCTGCGCAGGACACACTCCAAATCAGATGGAGTAAAGTACTCAACACAGCAGCGAAGTACGGCGACAATCGCCCCACCAAGAGCTACCCAAAGCGGAAGTTGCTACCTGAATTCGATGAGGCCTCAGACCCCCCACAACCAAAAATCAAAACTGCCACCTGGTCGGATAGACGACCTCACGACCAACATCGAGCGGCAAACAATGCCACTCACAAGCCAATACGCGATACACGCGAGGGCTCGCACCAAAAGGACGGCGCAACCAGATCCATCTATGGACCACACAAGCGCGCCCCAGCATACGATGTAACACAACAAACATCCGAGCAACGCGGTACACCCAGATACAGGGGTGCCGCACACCCCCTATGTTTCACCGACGAGGTGCTGGACCATGAATTTCCGGAGGGATTCAAACTCGTAAACATAGAGGCATACGACGGAACAACAGACCCTGGGGTCTGGACTGAGGACTATATCCTCCATATCCATATGGCTCGAGGAGATGATCTCCACGCCATCAAGTACTTACCCCTCAAGCTCAAAGGGCCAGCTCGCCACTGGCTTAAAAGCCTCCCCGAAAACTCCATTGGAAGCTGGGAAGAGCTCGAAGACGCTTTTCGGGCAAATTTTCAAGGGACTTATGTCCGACCTCCAGACGCGGACGATTTGAGTCATATAACTCAACAGCCCGGAGAGTCAGCCCGAAAACTTTGGAACATGTTTCTTACTAAAAAGAACCAAATTGTCGACTGTCCGGACGCCAAAGCCTTGGAAGCTTTTAAGCATAGCGTCCGTGACGAATGGCTTGCCAGACACCTCGGCCAAGAAAAGCCGAGAACAATGGCAGCATTAACAAGCCTCATGACCCGCTTTTGCGCGGGTGAGGACAGCTGGCTAGCCAGATGCAGCACCAGCGACCCCAGTACATCTAAAGTTAGAGATGGAAACGGGAAATCACGGCGCAACAGCAATAACAAACGCCGGAATAAAGAAGACAGCACGAAGAGCACGACAGTAAACGCCAGATTCAAAAGCTCTCGGCCAGGTCAGCAAAAGCCGCCCTCTAAAGACACCGGAGACGAACTGTCCAGCCTAAACAAAATTCTGGACCAAATATGTCAGATCCATAGCACCCCTGGTAAACCCGCTAATCATACCCACAGAGAATGTTGGGTCTTCAAGCAGTCCGGCAAGCTCAACGCCGTACACAAGGGGTAGGATACACCAAGCGAAGACGAGGATGAGCCTCTCAAGCAAGACACTGGGGAACAAAAGAAATTTCCACCAGAAGTAAAAACAGTAAACGTGTTACACGTGATCAAAGGAAGAAACAAAATGGCACTCCCAGAAAAATATGCCCAAGGGCCTATCACCGCGGAGTCCTGCCACTGGTCGTCTCAACCGATCACTTTCGACCATCGTGATTACTCAGCAAGTATCCGGCGTGCAGGATGGGCTACCCTGGTATTAGACCCAATAATTGACGGATACCACTTCACACGAGTCCTGATGGACGGTGGCAGCAGTCTAAACCTGATATACCAGGACACAATCCGCGAAATGGGGATAGACCCAACAAAAATTTTCCAAAGCAATACTACCTTTAAAGGAGTAACGCCAGGCCCAGGGGCTCATCGCACGGGCTCCCTGCTACTAAAGGTTATATTCGGCTTCCCTGATAACTTCCGTAGCGAACATTTAACCTTCCACATTGCTCCGTTCCAAAGTGGCTATCAAGCACTACTCGGACGCGCAACTTTCGTTCGCTTTAGTGCAATACCGCACTACGCTTCCCTCACACTCAAGATGCCCGGCTCATGTGGCATCATTACAGTGAACGGAAGTACTAAGCGATCTTTGCGCGCCGAAGAGAGTGCGGCTGCCTTGGCAGCCGCACACAAAAAATGGTCTGACCAACTAAAGCATTTATCAGGTCGTCAAGACATCGGACACGGTTAGACAAGTTCGGCGCAGCTATATGTTATTCATACCGGATCAATGGTCGCACCCCTATTACAAATACAAGGGACTCAACGCGCGCAGACAAGTGGCAATTTTTACTCATCTTGAATTATACATGGTTTCTTTAAAAACTATCCTTTTGCATGACAACTTTTTCACCTAAGTTCCTCTATTTTACAGATGATCATCGTGCTACACCCGTCCAGGATACGGCACAACGGAGACACAGGCGCAGACGTGCATCAGGGACCCGCTCCAAGGATTCTTTTTAGATTAAGACCCTGCGTAAACCTTCTTTACTGTCTCTTGTTGATACATATCCACCGAATTCTCAGCACAGTTGAGAAGGATGCTGACGTCTTGGCATGTGGCCACGTCAGAATACTGCACGTACCTGGACACAAGGGGCTTCTTACAAAGGGCACTATTTAGGCCCGGTTTATACCATAAAGACTGAATACCTTAGGGAGTGTTTGTTGGGTTTCGTAGTAATTTCAATAATTTTCCTACACACACGCAAGATTATGTGATGCATAGCAACGAGAGGGGAGAGTGTTGTCTACGTACCTACGCAGACCGACCGCGGAAGCGTTGACACAATGTAGAGGAAGTAGTCGTACGTCTTCACGATCCGACTGATCAAGCACCGAAACTACGGCACCTCCGAGTTCGAGCACACGTTCAGCTCGATGACGATCCCCGGACTCCGATCCAGCAAAGTGTCGGGGAAGAGTTCCGTCAGCACGACGGTGTGGTGACGATCTTGATGTACTACAGCAGCAGGGCTTCGCCTAAACTCCGCTACAGTATTATCGAGGATTATGGTGGCTGGGTGCACCGCACACGGCTAAGGAATAGATCACGTGGATCAACTTGTTGTGTCTTTGGTGCTAGCCCTGCCCCTCTATTTATATGTTGAGCCCCGGGGTCGAAACTTGGAGCAAAAGCCTCCTCAAAGTCGGTTTTGCCCGAAAGGCAAGAGTCCCACTCGGACTCGAGGACCAAATGCCACAATCCTTGGCGTCTGGCCCAGACGCCATGGGCCTCGGCATCTGGCCTAGACGCCATGGGCCTCGGCATCTGGCCCAGGGCCAGACGCCAGGGTCTCCGGCGTTTGGCCCCCTGGCCTCCGCAAAACTCCTTTTGCACCGACCTAAAGCCTCATGGGCTTGACCCCTTGGCCTAACCATATCATCCAATATATGAATCTTTACGTCTCGACCATTTCGAGACTCCTCGTCATGTCCCCGATCTCATCCGGGACTCCGAACTCCTTTGGTACATCAAAACATGTAAACTCATAATATAACTGTCATCGTAACCTTAAGCGTGCGGACCCTACGGGTTCGAGAACAATGTAGACATGACCGAGACACGTCTCCGGTCAATAACCAATAGCGGAACCTGGATGTTTATATTGGCTCCCACATATTCTACGAAGATCTTTATCGGTCAAACCGCATAACAACATACGTTGTTCCCTTTGTTATCGGTATGTTACTTGCTCGAGATTCGATCATCGGTATCTCAATACCTAGTTCAGTCTTGTTGCCGGCAAGTCTCTTTACTCATTCTGTAATACATCATCCCGCAACTAACTCATTTAGTTGCAATGCTTGCAAGGCTTAAGTGATGTGCATTACCGAGAGGGCCCAGAGATACCTCTCCGACAATCGGAGTGACAAATCCTAATCTTGAAATACGCCAACCCAACATCTACCTTTGGAGACACCTGTAATGCTCCTTTATAATCACCCAGTTACGTTGTGATGTTTGGTAGCACCCAAAGTGTTCCTCCGGCAAACGGGAGTTGCATAATCTCATAGTCATAGGAACATGTATAAGTCATGAAGAAAGCAATAGCAACATACTAAATGATCGGGTGCTAAGCTAATGGAATGGGTCATGTCAATCAGATCATTCAACTAATGATGTGACCCCGTTAATCAAATAACAACTCATTGTTCATGGTTAGGAAACATAACCATCTTTAATTAACGAGCTAGTCCAGTAGTGGCATACTAGTGACACTTTGTTTGTCTATGTATTCACACATGTATTATGTTTCCGGTTAATACAATTCTAGCATGAATAATAAACATTTATCATGATTATAAGGAAATAAATAATAACTTTATTATTGCCTCTAGGGCATATTTCCTTGAGTCTCCCACTTGCACTAGAGTCAATAATCTAGTTCACATCGCCATGTGATTTATTAGCAATAGTTCACATCACCATGTGATTAACACCCATAGTCCACATCGATATGTGACCAACACCCAAAGGGTTTACTAGAGTCAGTAATCTAGTTCACATCGCTACGTGATTAACACCCAAAGAGCACTAAGGTGTGATCATGTTTTGCTTGTGAGATAATTTTAGTCACCGGGTCTGTTATATTCAGATCCGTAAGTATTTTGCAAATCTTTATGTCAACAATGCTCTGCACGGAGCTACTCTAGCTAATTGCTCCCACTTTCAATATGTATCTAGATTGAGACTTAGATTCATCTAGATTAGTGTCAAAACTTGCATCGGCATAACCCTTTACGACGAACCTTTTTTCACTTCCATAATCGAGAAATGTATCGTTATTCCACTAAGGATAATTTTGACCGCTGTCCAGTGATCTACTCCTAGATCACTATTGTACTCCCTTGCCAAACTCAGTGGTAGGGTATACAATAGATCTGGTACATAGCATGGCATACTTTACAGAACCTATGACCAAGGCATAGGGAATGACGTTCATTCTCTTTCTATCTTCTGCCGTGGTCGGGCTTTGAGTCTTACTCAACTTCACACCTTGTAACACAGGCAAGAAACTTTTTCTTTGGCTGTTCCATTTTGAACTACTTCAAAATCTTGTCAAGGTATGTACTCATTGAAAAACTTATCAAGCGTCTTGATCTATCTCTATAGATCTTGATACTCAATATGTAAGCAGCTTTACCGAGGTCTTTCTTTGAAAATCTCCTTTCAAACACTCCTTTATGCTTTGCAGAATAATTCTACATTATTTCCGATTAACAATATGTCATACACATATACTTATCAGAAATGCTGTAGTGCTCCCACTCACTTTCTTGTAAATACAGGCTTCACCGCAAGTCCGTATAAAACTATATGCTTTGATCAACTTATCAAAGCATATATTCCAACTCCGAGATGCTTGCACCAGTCCATAGATGGATCGCTAGAGCTTGCATATTTTGTTAGCACCTTTAGGATTGACAAAACCTTCTAGTTGCATCGTATACAACTCTTCTTTAGTAAATCCATTAAGGAATGCAGTTTTGTTTATCCATTTGCCAGATTTCATAAAATACAACAATTGCTAACATGATTCGGACAGACTTAAGCATAGATACGAGTGAGAAAATCTCATCGTAGTCAACACCTTGAACTTGTCGAAAACCTTTTGCGACAATTCTAGCTTTGTAGATAGTAACACTACTATCAGCGTCCGTCTTCCTCTTGAAGATCCATTTATTTTCTATGGCTTGCCGATCATCGGGCAAATCCATCAAAGTCCATACTTTGTTCTCATACATGGATCATATCTCAGATTTCATGGCCTCAAACCATTTCGCGGAATCTGGGCTCATCATCGCTTCCTCATAGTTCGCAAGTTCGTCATGGTAAAGTAACATGACCTCCAGAATAGGATAACCGTACCACTCTGGTGCGGATCTCACTCTGGTTTACCTACGAGATTCGATAGTAACTTGATCTGAAGTTACATGATCATCATCATTAGCTTCCTCACTAATTGGTGTAGTAGTCACAGGAACAGATTTCTGTGATGAACTACTTTCCAATAAGGGAGCAGGTACAATTACCTCATCAAGTTCTCTACTTTCCTCCCACTCACTTCTTTCGAGAGAAACTCCTTCTCCAGAAAGTTTCCGAACTCAGCAACAAAAGTCTTGCCTTCGGATCTGTGATAGAAGGTGTATCCAATAGTTTCCTTTGGATATCCTATGAAGATTTACTTCTCCGATTTGGGTTCGAGCTTATCATGTTGAAACTTTTTCACATAAGCATCGCAGTCCCAAACTTTAAGAAACGATAGCTTAGGTTTCTTGCCAAACCATAGTTCACACGGTGTTGTCTCAACGGATTTAGATGGTGCCCTATTTAACGTGAATGCAGTTGTCTCTAATGCATAACCCCAAAACGATAGTGGTAGATCGGCAAGAGACATCATAGATCGCACTATATCTAATAAAGTACGGTTATGACGTTCGGACACACCATTACACTATGATGTTCCAGGTGGCGTGAGTAGTGAAACTATTTCACATTGTTTTAATTGAAGGCCAAACTCGTATCTCAAATATTTTACCTCTGCGATCATATCGTAGAAACTTTTATTTTCTTGTCACGATGATTTTCCACTTCACTCTGAAAATTCTTTGAACTGTTCAAATGTTTCAGACTTATGTTTCATCAAGTAGATAACCCCATATCTGCTCAAATAATCTGTGAAGGTCAGAAAATAATGATACCTGCTGCAAGCCTTAATATTCATCGGACCACATACATCAGTATGTATGATTTCCAACAAATCTATTGCTTGCTTCATTGTTCCGGAGAACGGCGTTTTAGTCATCTTGCCCATAAGGCATGGTTCGCAAGCATCAAGTGATTCATAATCAAGTGATTCCAAAAGCCCATCAGCATGGAGTTTCTTCATGCGCTTTACACCAATATGACCTAAACGGCAGTGCCACAAATAAGTTGCACTATCATTATTAACTTTGCATCTTTTGGTTTCAATATTATGATTATGTGTATCACTACGATCGAGATCCAACGAACTATTTTCATTGGGTGTGTAACCATATAAGGTTTTATTCATGTAAACAGAACAACAATTTATTCTCTTACTTAAATGAATAACCGTATTACAATAAACATGATCAAATCATATTCATGCTCAACGTAAACACCAAATAACACTTATTCAGGTTCAACACTAATCCCGAAAGTATAGGGAGTGTGCGATGATGATCATATCAATCTTGAAACCACTTCCAACACACATCGTCACTTCACCCTTAACTAGTCTCTATTTATTCTGCAACTCCCGTTTCGAGTTACTAATCTTAGCAACTGAACTAGTATCAAATACTGAGGGGTTGCTATAAATACTAGTAAAGTACACATCAATAACATGTATATCAAATATACTTATGTTCACTTTGCCATCCTTATCCGCCAATCACTTGGGGTAGTTCTGCTTCCAGTGACCAGTCCCTTTGCAGTAGAAGCAGTTAGTCTCAGGCTTAGGACCAGACTTGGGCTTCTTCACTTGAGCAGCAACTTGCTTGCCGTTCTTCTTGAAGTTCCCCTTCTTCCCTCTGCCCTTTTCTTGAAACTAGTGGTCTTGTCTACCATCAACACTTGATGTTTTTCTCGATTTCTACCTTCATCAATTTCAGCATTACGAAGAGCTTGGGAATCGTTTCCGTTATCCCTTGCATATCATAGTTCATCACGAAGTTCTACTAACTTGGTGATGGTGACTAGAGAATTCTGTCAATCATTATCTTATCTGGAAGATTAACTCCCACTTGATTCAAGCGATTGTAGTACTCAGACAATCTGGGCACATGCTCACTAGTTGAGCGATTCTCCTCCATCTTTTAGCTATAGAACTTGTTGGAGACTTCATATCTCTCAACTCAGGTATTTGCTTGAAATATTAACTTCAACTCCTGGAACATCTCATATGCTCCATGACGTTCAAAACATCTTTGAAGTCCCGATTCTAAGCCATTAAGCATGGTGCACTAAACTATCAAGTAGTCATCATATTGAGCTAGCCAAACGTTCATAACGTCTGCATCTGCTCCTGCAATAGGTCCGTCACCTAGCGGTGCATCAAGGACATAATTCTTCTGTGCAGTAATGAGGATAAACCTCAGATCATGGATCCAATCCGCATCATTGCTACTAACATCTTTCAACACAATTTTTCTCTAGGAACATATCAAAATAAACACAGGGAAGCAATAACGCGAGCTATTGATCTACAACATAATTTGCAAAATACTACTAGGACTAAGTTCATGATAAATTTAAGTTCAATTAATCATATTACTTAAGAACTCCCACTTAGATAGACATCCCTCTAATCCTCTAAGTGATCACGTGATCCAAATCAACTAAACCATGTCCGATCATCACGTGAGATGGAGTAGTTTCATTGGTGAACATCACTATGTTGATCATATCTACTATATGATTCTCGCTCGACCTTTCGGTCTTCGTGTTCCGAGGCCATATCTGTATATGCTTGGCTTGTCAAGTATAACCTGAGTATTCCGCGTGTGCAACTATTTTGCACCCATTGTATTTGAACGTAGAACCTATCACACCCGATCATCACGTGGTGTCTCAGCACGAAGAACTTTCGCAACGGTGCATACTCAGGGAGAACACTTCTTGATAATTTAGTGAGAGATCATCTTATAATGCTACCGTCAATCAAAGCAAGATAAGATGCATAAAAGGATAAACATCACATGCAATCAATATAAGTGATATGATATGGCCATCATCATCTTGTGCTTGTGATCTCCATCTCCGAAGCACCGTCGTGATCACCATCATCACCGGCGTGACACCTTGATCTCCATCGTAGCATCGTTGTCGTCTCGCCAAGTTTGTGCTTCTACGACTATCGCTACCGCTTAGTGATAAAAGTAAAGCATTACATCGCGATTGCATTGCATACGATAAAATGACAACCATAAGGCTCCTGCCAGTTGCCGATAACTCGGTTAAAAAACATGATCATCTCATACAATAAAATTCAGCATCATGCCTTGACCATATCACATCACAATATGCCCTGCAAAAACAAGTTAGACGTCCTCTACTTTGTTGTTGCAAGTTTTACGTGGCTGCTACGGGCTTAAGCAAGAACCAATCTCACCTACGCATCAAAACCACAACGATAGTTTGTCAAATAGACTCCGTTTTAACCTTCGCAAGGACCGGGCGTAGCCACACTTGGTTCAACTAAAGTTGGAGAGACTGTCGCCCGCAAGCCACCTATGTGCAAAGCACGTCGGGGGAACCGGTCTCGCGTAAGCGTACGCGTAATGTTGGTCCGGGTCGTCTCGTCCAACAATGCCGCCGAACCAAAGTATGACATGCTGGTAGGCAGTATGACTTATATCGCCCACAATTCACTTGTGTTCTACTCGTGCATATAACATCAACATAAATAACCTAGGCTCTGATACCACTGTTGGGTTTCGTAGTAATTTCAAAAAATTTCCTACGCACACGCAAGATCATGTGATGCATAGCAACAAGAGGGGAGAGTGTTGTCTACGTACCCATGCAGACCGACTGCGGAAGCGTTGACACAACGTAGAGGAAGTAGTTGTACGTCTTCACAATCCAACCGATCAAGCACCGAAACTACGGCACCTCCGAGTTCGAGCACACGTTCAGCTTGATGACGATCCCCGGACTCCGATCTAGCAAAGTGTCGGGGAAGAGTTCCGTCAGCACGACGGCGTGGTGACGATCTTGATGTACTACAGCAGCAGGGCTTCGCCTAAACTCCGCTACAGTATTATCGAGGATTATGGTGGCTGGGGGCACCGCACACGGCTAAGGAATAGATCACGTGGATCAACTTGTTGTGCCTTTTGTGCTAGCCCTGCCCCTCTATTTATATGTTGAGCCCCGGGGTCGAAACTTGGAGCAAAAGCCTCCTCAAAGTCGGTTTTGCCCGAAAGGCAAGAGTCCCACTCGGACTCCAGGACCAAATGCCACAATCCTTGGCGTCTGGCCCAGACGCCATGGGCCTCGGCATCTGGCCCAGACGCCATGGGCCTCGGCGTCTGGCCCAGGGCCAGACGCCAGGGTCTCCGGCGTTTGGCCCCCTGGCCTCCGCAAAACTCCTTTTGCACCGACCTAAAGCCTCATGGACTTGACCCCTTGGCCTAACCATATCATCCAATATATGAATCTTTACGTCTCGACCATTTCGAGACTCCTCGTCATGTCCCCAATCTCATCCGGGACTCCGAACTCCTTCGGTACATCAAAACATGTAAACTCATAATATAACTGTCATCGTAACCTTAAGCGTGCGGACCCTACGGGTTCGAGAACAATGTAGACATGACCGAGACACGTCTCTGGTCTATAACCAATAGCGGGACCTGGATGCCCATATTGGCTCCTACATATTCTACGAAGATCTTTATCGGTCAGACTGCATAACAACATACGCTGTTCCCTTTGTCATCGGTATGTTACTTGCCCGAGATTTGATCGTCGGTATCCAATACCTAGTTCAATCTCGTTACCGGCAAGTCTCTTTACTCGTTCTGTAATACATCATCCCGCAACTAACTCATTTAGTTGCAATGCTTGCAAGGCTTAAGTGATGTGCATTACCGAGAGGGCCCAGAGATACCTCTCCGACAATCAGAGTGACAAATCCTAATCTCGAAATACGCCAACCCAACATCTACCTTTGGAGACACCTGTAATGCTCCTTTATAATCACCCAGTTAAGTTGTGACGTTTGGTAGCACCCAAAGTGTTCCTCCGGCAAACGGGAGTTGCATAATCTCATAGTCATAGGAACATGTATAAGTCATGAAGAAAGCAATAGCAACATACTAAACGATCGGGTGCTAAGCTAATGGAATGGGTCATGTCAATCAGATCATTCAACTAATGATGTGACCCCGTTAATCAAATAACAACTCACTGTTCATGGTTAGGAAACATAACCATCTTTGATTAACGAGCTAGTCCAGTAGAGGCATACTAGTGACACTTTGTTTGTCTATGTATTCACACATGTATTATGTTTCTGGTTAATACAAGTCTAGCATGAATAATAAACATTTATCATGATTATAAGGAAATAAATAACAACTTTATTATTGCCTCTAGGGCATATTTCCTTCAGTGTTCGGCGTCGCGAGTTTGGTCTTATATGCATCAGCTCCGAATCATTGTCTTTGGTCAAATGTTGGGTTTGCCCGGCTCCTGTGTTTTGGTGCCTTATGTTCCGCTTTACCGGCTAAGGTAGCACCAGGAGAACTACTGCGATTGTGCCCTTGTTCATCCAGACGAGCACCTCAGTAGAGAAAGCCAAAAACTGACTGTCATGATATAGCGTGAGACTGGTCAACCACTCGATGACCTATCGGAATGTTAGAATTCCTCCGCCTTAACGAAGGGCCGTTTTCCGGCCAGGCATGTACGCACCCCGCGATCGGGAGAGTATGGAGCCACCAGGGGCTATCTAGTAGCCCCACTGTCAAACTCCTATGGCTAAGTGAAAGTGTTAAAGCATTATAGTCCAGTTGCCTCGTTCGCTACGCTATCACCTCCTTAATAGGACCAAGACGTTGGGTTAAGTGTGAACACGCGTTTTTTGCGAGCACCTCCACATTATATGCATGGGGGTTGAAGCCAACGGCTACAATCTTTCAAGTTATACACATGTATACATAAATGGCCGCACAGGAGGCATCATACTACTTTCAGGCAAAAGTATAAACATAGCCTTATAAAAACTTCATAAAAGCATTGTGTTTACAATGAGAATACATATCACTCAAACATAATATTTTCGAGCACTGGGCCTCTATCAAACGAGCACCCTCGAGAACCGCCTCAAAATAATGCTCGGCAGCCACTCGACCTATGGCCGAACCCGCGCCGCAACAGTGGTAGCGTCCATCTCCACCCAGTATGCTTTAACACGGGCAAGGGCCACCCGCGAGCCTTCTATGCACGCCGACCTCTTCATCGCATTAATGCGCGGCACCGCACCAAGGAACTGCTACACTAAGCTAAAATAGCTGTTCGGCTTTGGCTTTTCCGGCCATAGCTGATCCACAACGGACCTCATGGCGAGTCCGGACAACCTATTCAGTTCGGCCCATTCGGCTAGCTGGTCAGTCAATGAAAGCGGACGCTCTGGAACGTGGAATTGCGACCAGAACAGCTTGTCCACTTCACGATCTATCTGACCTTGGAAGTACTTGGCCGCATCGGCAGCGCTCGCCGCCAAATCCATATACGCATCTGCCGAACTCCACAGCTGATCCAGAGGGGCATACCATGGATCAGCGAACTTCCTCCGTAACATGAAGGGTTTCCCAGCCGCAATATCCCCGGCTTCTCGCAGCTCCTCCTTCTTCGCTGTCATAGCAGAACGGGTGTCTTTGTCCGCCGCCGTGGCCTTCTCAAGGTCCGTTGCCTTCGCTCGGTTTTCTTTTTCAAGGACCCGACAATGGTCGGTAGTGTCTTTTAATTCTACGGCCATCTTGGCCATCTTCTCTTGGCTCTCGCAATGTGCGGCCTTCTCGGCTTTCAACTCTTCGGCCGCCTTCAAAGCAGCCGCATTACTAATCCTCACTTGTTCCTTGGCTCGGGCAAGTTCTGCCCGCAAGGTTTCCATGGTGGCAGCTCCATTTGCAGTCACAACATATTAAAGATACTGGCATCATGCTGCTCTTACTCTGTGGCGTTCACCAGATAATAACACTTACCCTGTGCCTCGTCAAGCCTCTTGTTAACAAGCTCGATGTCGGCGTCTGCCGCATCTAGTTGCCGTTTTAATTTGGCAAACTCACTAGTCCGGCTAGACACCGGAGCTTCCACCACCTGCACATAGGGGCAGTCTGGTTATTGCCTGGGATTATGATCCTCTGTTTGCCGCCGTTCTCGACGACAACCAGAGTCTCAGGGGCTACTATCTACACAGGGCACACCTAACATGTGCAGTACTATCACATATTATCTCACGTACCTCAAAGCCTGTTAGTAGACTCATAAAAGCTTCATGTAATCCGCTTTCGGCAAACGAGATTCTCTCCATCACCGTACTCATCAGCATATGGTGTTCTTCTGAGATGGCCACTCGCCCCACCAACTCCCTCAGAACGTCCGACCGCACAACAGACGGTGCCGGACTCTTTTGTCTGCTCTCTTCGGGAGCCGGACGCTGGGGACTTCGGGGGTCTATGGGATTATCTTCTGGCCTCACTGGATCCGGAGAGGCCCTCTGTGATGACACTTCGGGGTCACCCACTTCTTGAGCGGAGGAGTCTGGGGGAGGCGTTTCGCTCTCCATCATCTTTGGAAGAAGATCCCCCGAGGACGAGCTCAGCTGAGAGGGGCTAAGGCCCGAACTGCAAGATATATGCGGTGGTTATTTTCTCAGAAAAAAGATAGCATACCTTTACTTTAAAGTATTTTGGATCACTTACGACTCGTTGGAGGGCTTATCCCCCCACGGACTTTGAGCGGCAAAAGCACCCCCCGAGGTAGGACCCTCTATGGGAGACTTCTTCTCCCGTTTGGAGGCTTCGTCTTCCGGATCCTCGGAAGCAGTCCTTTTCCTCCCCTAGTTGTCCTCCTTCATGGAGACGCTCATTCCCTCGGTTGGAACGGGCAGTGATGGAGGCCCGCGTCCGCCCATATTATCCCCCCGGTATCTTCCTTCAAGGGCTCCGGGCACGGTGCGACCTCGAGCATCTTTTCCAATACCGGATTTTCCAAACCCTCGGGTAGGGGGGCCAAACACCGAATCATCTTCACCTTTGTTAGTCAGTCTTGGTCAAAAAGCAAACTCTCAGAGATAACTTCGTGACGAATAAAAGACAGTGTGTTCGGCCAGAGGATTTCTTACTTGTTCGGCGGCGCGGTTACTGCTCAGGCCCACGTCCTCGGTAATATCCGGACACTCTACTTGAGGTCCGAAGAATGACTTGTACATCTCCTCGTGTGTCAGGCCGAGGAAACTTTGAATGGCACGTGGTCCCTCTGGGTTAAACTCCCACAAGCGAAGGGGCCGGCGTTTGCAAGGCTGGACTTGACGAACCAGCATAACTTGTATTACCGCAACCAAATTAAAATCTCCCTCGAAGAGATCTCGGATGCGGCTTTGTAGTATAGGCACGTCCTTGGCTGGACCCCAACTCAGACCTCTGCTAATCCATGACATCAGTTGTGGTGGGGGGCCCGAGCGGAAAGCGGGGGCAGCCGCCCACTTGGCACTTCTGGGAGCTGTGACGTAAAACCACTCCCGCTGCCATAATTCGGGCACCTCTGGGAAGGAACCTTTCGGCCATGGAGCTCCTGCCATCTTGCCTATTGATGCACCTCCGCACGCTGCATGTTGCCCCTCGATCATCTTCGGCTTCACTTCAAAGGTCTTGAGCCACAAGCCGAAGTGAGGGGTAATGCGGAGGAAGGCCTCGCACACGACAATAAATGTCGAGATGTGGAGAAAGGAGTCCAGAGCTAGATCATGGAAATCTAGCCCGTAATAGAACATCAAACCCCTGACGAAGGGATCCAGAGTGAGGCCTAGACCTCGGAGGAAGTGGGAGACGAACACGATGTTCTCGTTGGGTTCAAGAGTAGGGATGATCTGCCCTCGAGTAGGCAGCCAATGCGAAACCTCGGCGGTCAGGTAGCTGGCCTCCCTCAACTTCTTAATGTCCTCTTCCGTAACGGAGGAGGGCATCCATCGGCCTTGAAGGCTAGATCTGGACATGATTGAAGATCCGGAGCACCTAAGCTGGGCTTTGGGTGTTAGAACTCGAGGCGGGGGAAGGGTTCGATTGAGCACGAGAGGGAAAAAGCGAAAACCTTGTCCCTTTATAAAGAGGGTGAATATCAAGCATCCTCTCCGTAGCCGTTTAGGACTTCCTATAATCTAGGAGTCCTAGACACGGTTGGGTTACCCACGACCGCATTAATGAGAATCCCGTAATTGGGGGAACACGATCTCCGCTTCGGCAAGACGTGTCAAGAAACCGCCTCGCGTTATGTGTGGAGCTGGTTGAAGAAAAACGGTTCGAATAATCGCCGAGCCATGACACAACGTCATGCTGCCAAAACGAGTCAGCAAATTGGATTTGCGAAAATATTATTCTCTCTACGGCGGTATGTGGAACTTATTTTGCAGGGTCAGACACTATCCTCGTATTCAAATTCTTCTGTGATGTATTCGGAGAAGGAACCCGCCTTGCAATGCTGAAGACAATACTGCGCGCCGGACTCATCGTCATTGAAGCCTGGTTCAGGGGCTACTGAGGGAGTCCTGGATAAGGGGGTCTCCGGACAGCCGGACTATCTCCATTGGCCGGACTGTTAGACTATGAAGATACAAGATTGAAGACTTCGTCTCGTGTCCGGATGGGACTCTACTTGGCGCGGAAGGCAAGCTAGGCAATACGTATATGGATATCTCCTCCTTTGTAACCGACCTTGTGTAACCCTAACCCTCTCCGGTGTCTATATAAACTGAAGGGTTTAGTCCATAGGACAACAACCATAACATACAATCATACCATAGGCTAGCTTCTAGGGTTTAGCCTCTCTGATCTCGTGGTAGATCTACTCTTGTACTACCCATATCATCAATATTAATCAAGCAGGACATAGGGTTTTACCTCCATCAAGAGGGCCCGAACCTGGGTAAAATATCGTGTCACCTGCCTCTTGTTACCATCCGGCCTAGACGCACAGTTCGGGACACTACTAGAAAAAGGGCTATAGATGGGATTGACACTAATGGCGCACCAGACAAGCGGTGCGCCATTAGTATATACTAATGGCGCACCACCTTCTGATACGCCATTAGAGCTCAAACTACTAATGGCGCACCTGGCCCAGGGTGCGCCATTAGTATCAAATTTTTTTTTGAACTAGTGCGCCTGTCCAAACATACTAATGGCGCATCCAGACACAGTGCGCCATTACTAGTTGTAACTAGTAATGGCGCA
Source organism: Triticum urartu (assembly GCF_003073215.2). Lineage (NCBI taxonomy): Eukaryota > Viridiplantae > Streptophyta > Magnoliopsida > Poales > Poaceae > Triticum > Triticum urartu. Next base: position 22,939,357 of record NC_053026.1, read on the forward strand.
CCTGTCGGAAAGTGCGCCACTAATGTTGTTTTTTTATTATATTTTTTATTCCTTTTTTTGCAAAACTAGTAATGGCGCACTGTTCGACCGTGCGCCATTAGTAGTTTAAACTAGTAATGGCGCACTGTGGAACAGTGTGCCATTAGTATGTTTTTTTTTGAAAAACTACTAATGGCGCACCACCAGAAGGTGCGCCATTAGTAACCTGGATTACTAATGGCGCATTTAGAGTTGGTGCGCCATTAGTAAGTGGGCAGCAACAAGATATTTTGGACAGCCTCTCCTACCCACACTCACTTTCTCCCCACATCATTCTCTCCACCTCCTCGTTGTCTCGGGTGCCTCCTCTTTTTCACCTCATTTCCACCATAGATTCATTCAATTTAAGTGGTTAAATTACCTTGTTTTGATAGGTAAGTAAGGGGGGAAGCTATATTTATGTTGTTCTCCCTACAACAATGTGCACATGCACTTTTTATGGCCTAGCTAGATCTATGTATGTTCGTGGTGTTGCATATGTTTGTGGTGTTGTATATGTGTTTGTGTTTGGAGGTGTACCGGTATTTGAAATGCGATAGTTGCCAATATTTTGCCGGAATGTTGATTCATTTCCGTTTCGGCAAGAATTTTGGCATTAAGCATTCTTTTTGGTCCTATTTTTAGGGAAAGTCATGCCAAATTTTTTCTTGGTTCTAAAATATCGTTTTGCTCTACCCCGCAGGCGACCATGGTCCGCACGATGACCGAAGGCATCGTGAATAGGTTTTTGAGGTCCGCGAAGGCCGAGATGCTTCAAAAGAACGAGACGGAGATAAGATGTTCGTGTCGAAGATGCAAGCTGAAGAGCCTTATTCCGGACCCGGAATCCGGCAGGTGAGGGACCACCTGCTCTTGCGTGGTTTCATGGATGGCTATCGGTGGCAAGGTGATGAAGATGACTACGAAGTCGTCCATGGGGGCCGGGCAAGAAATGAGGAAGGGCAGCAAGACAACCACCGCGGCTCGGGCGGGCGAGAAGACGAAGAATCCCCAGGAGATGATCACGACGGTGATGCTGTACACAGTCATCATGTAGAAGATGCAGGACATGATGATGAGGAAGATGCCGGAGCAGACGACGGGCATGATCATGAAGATGATGATGCCGGCGGAGCAGACGACGCTGGACCATCGATGGGCTGGGTGCAGGACCCTCATATTCAAGAGCTGCTTCTCAAGCAGACGGATAACGCAAGAGCTGCCGCCCGAGAGAAAGCCAAGATGGATCAACTTGAGTTAGACGCGGTTACTCCATTGTATGAAGGATGCAGGCCCGAGGATACCCGCCTGAAAGTAACGCTCATGGCTCTGGAGATGAAGGTAAAACACAAAATGACCGACGCATGCTTCGACGAGAACATGTCATTCTGGCACGAACGTCTTCCCAAGGGGAACAAGTGCCCGACCAGTTTGGAGGAGGCGAAGAAAATCGTGTGTCCTCTGGATTTACCGCACGTGAAATACCATGTGTGCATGAACAATTGCATCATTTATCGGGACGAGCACGCGGAGTCTACCATATGTCCGGTGTGCGGCGTCACTCGATACAAGAAGAGGAAGAAAGCTCCTCAAAAAGTGGTGTGGTACTTTCCGATCACTCCCCGTCTGCAGCGGTATTTCGCGGACCCTAAGGTAGCAAAGCTCCTGCGTTGGCACGCGGATAGGGAGGAGAAGAAGCGAGAAGATGACGCAAATGATCCGGAGATAGATAAAAAAGACAAGATGCTGAGTCACCCTAAGGATGTGAGCCAGTGGCAAGCGTTGAACTTCGAAGACCCAGAATTTGGGAACGATCCAAGGAACATCGTGCTGGGCGCGAGCACCGATGGAGTGAATCCGTTTGGCAGCCAAAGAAGCACACATAGCACCTGGCCTGTGTTTGTGTGGATGTACAACCTTCCCCCCTGGTTGTGCATGAAGAGGAAGTACATTCACATGAGTATGCTAATTGAAGGACCGAAACAACCAGGGAATGACATCAATCTGTATCTGGGGCTGCTGAAAGAGGAGCTTGACACGCTGTGGAAAACGCCAGCCAATACGTGGGACGCCGGAGAGAAAGAATATTTCCCTATGAGAGCCGCGCTGCTCACGACGGTGCACGACTATCTCGGTTATGGATATGTCGCGGGGCAGGTGGTCCACGGATTTTCTGGATGCGTCAGGTGCATGGATGACACAACGTATCGCCAGCTAGATAGAGATCCCGGGTCTTCGAAAACCGTGTTCATGGGACATCGAAGGTGGCTTCGCGACGATGACCCGTGGAGAAAACGCAAGGATCTGTTCGATGGTGAAACCGAACCCCGAGGACGCTCGCGTACGAGGAGCGGCGAGGAAATAGACGAGCTGTTGAAAAATTGGAAAGACTGCCCACTGCCGGGAAAGAAGCAAAAGGCGCCAGAGCCGGGAAAGAAGCAAAAGGTGCCAGAGCCGCTGCTGAAGGTATGGAAAACGAGGTCTGTTTTCTGGGACTTGCCGTACTGGAAGATCCACCGTGTGCCTCACAGCCTTGATGTCATGCATATCACGAAGAACGTGTGCGAGAGTCTGCTTGGTACCCTGCTCAACATGCTAGAGAGGACCAAAGATGGGCCGAAAGCAAGGGCAGACTTGAAATCAATGGGCATCAGGCAGGAGCTTCACGCTATATATGATGATGATGATGATGATGATGATGATGAGGCGAAGCAGGACACGGAAAGTCGTCGCAAAGGCAAAAAGGCCAAGAAGATCAGAAATGACTACCCTCCCGCGTGCTTCACTCTAAGTCAGGAGGAGATCGAGCAGTTTTTCACCTACCTCGTAGGAGTAAAACTTCCTTACGGTTACGCGGGGAAGATAAGCAGATACGTAGACCCAGCGAAGCTGAAGTTCAGTGGGATGAAGTCTCACAACTGTCACGTGCTGATGACGCAGATACTTCCAGTTGCAATCCGTGGGATCATGGACGCGCACGTCCGTGAAACCCTATTTGGACTATGCAAATTTTTCGACATCATCTCTCGGAAGTCTGTTGGCGTGAGGCAACTCAGAAGGCTACCGGAAGAGATCGTGGTGATACTATGCGAGCTTGAGATGTACTTCCCGACCGCATTCTTCGACGTTATGGTGCATCTGCTGGTCCATATCATGGACGATATCATCCAACTCAGGCCGACGTTCCTGCACAGCATGATGTCATTCGAAAGGATGAATGGTGTCATCAAAGGATACGTTCGCAACATGTCATGTCCAGAGGGAAGCATAGCCAGGGGCTTTCTGACCGAAGAGTGCATCTCCTACTGCACGAATTATTTAGGCATCGAGAACCCCGTTGGTCTGCCCGTCAACAGGCACCTCGGCAGGCTCGCTGGATGGGGTCACCGTGAGGGTCGCCGCGAAATACATGTCGACTTGGAGGGTCGACTCGCCGACTTTGAAAGAGCAAACCTAGTCGCGCTACAACACATAGACGTGGTCGATCCTTGGGTGGTAGAGCACAAAACCTTTATTAAGAAGACATACAATGACCGAGGCCAACAGAGGACGGACGGAGATATACTCAAAGAGCACAACTCATGTTTCACGCGTTGGTTCAAGCAGAAGCTTCTGTCGTACCCTTTACATGAGGATTCTTCCGCGGAAGAACAACTCATATTCGCCTTGTCACAGGGCGCCGAGCACAACCTGATGACCTATGAGGCATACGATATCAAAGGCTACACATTCTACACCGAGGCCAAGGACATGAAGAGCGATGGTTATCAGAACTCCGGGGTAACGATGGAATCCTACACCGGTAACGACAAGGACAGATACTATGGAAGGATCAAGGAGATTTGGGAGCTGAGCTACGCTGGAGAGAAGGTCCCGATGTTCCGTGTCAGATGGGCCAAGAGCGTCCTAAAAGAAGACCGGTATTTTACCACCATGGTTATACCTGAAGCCAAATCCAAGACCGCGGGCGCAAACGTCACCGCGAAAAATGAGCCATGGGTACTGGCTTCCCAAGTGGACCAATGCTTCTTCATTACCGACCCGTCAAAGCCCAGTCGTGTTGTCGTGAGGAGAGGCAAAAGGAATATCATCGGAATGGATGGAGTAGCCAATGAGCAAGACTTCGACAAGTACGGCGACCCGAGGATCGAACATGACGACGATGATGAAGTAGCAGCATACACCACAAGAAGAAGCAGGACCACCCTACCTAAAGGACGTCCGTTCCACAGAAGAACTCCATTTGCGAAAAAGAAGGGCAAGAAGATTGTGAACAGATAGCTAGCTAAGATCGATTGTATTTAAATCGTAGCCTTCATTTCTCGATTGTATTTCATGGGCACTTTTTGGACTATCATGAATATTTTTAAATTTCATGGACACTCGATCTTGATCCCCCTCCATCTCGATCTCTATCCCACCTCGCCAGATCCGGTCCCCCTCGCCGCCGAGCACCCCCCGGTCCACCGGCCGCCGCCGCCGACCCCCCGCACCCTCGATTCCCCTACTCAACCGCCGCCGCCGACCCCCCGCACCCCTCCCCTACTCAACCGCCGCCGTCGACCCCCCGCACCCCGAGGGGTGGTGCGCCATTAGTATTGTGCCGCCCCCATCCATATTTCCACCCCGGCCCAAACCTATCCCCTCTCTCTCCCTCGCCCTCGCCCTCGATCCCCTTCCCCTCTCCTCTCCCAACGCCGCTGCCCCGCCGCCTCGACGCCGCCCCGACGCCGCCTCGACCCCGACGCGACGTCTCCAACCACCGCCGCCTGAGGCCCCGACGTCGGCGCCGCTCTCCCCGTCGCCCCACCTCGTTGGACGCCATCGCCCCGCCGCCCTCGTCGCCGGCAGCCCGGACGCCGCCCCGTCCACACCACCGTCGCCGGAGCACCACCACCACGCGGACCTCGTCGCCTCCTCCCCTGCGTCGTCGTCGTCCCCGACATCCTCCCCGCGCCCCACTGCCCTATCCCTACGGCCCCAGTGAGCTCCCCCTCCTCCTCTCCCCCTCTCCCCCTCGCGCGCACATGAATGTATTGTATGGATGTGCTGTGCTGTGCATGCATGCAAGGCAGAACTGAATGGATCTTTTGTGGTCTTGTTCATACAGCAAATGTGAATTATCTAGGGATAGCATTACCATACAGTAATGAGTTTCTTGATGGCTGTTATTTCCAAAAAAAAAGAGATCCATGGGCACTAGCACCCTGGACATATTTTTATAGAAGAAGCCCACCCGAGTGAGGCATCAGAAATTCGTTCCAGACGGGATTCGGACTCTGGACGCAGGGTGCACCACTGTGAACCTTGGCACTAGGCTACTGCCTAGTTGTCAATTCGCTGTTATTTCTCAAAGTGATGATTTGGATCATGTCAATGTGTTCTGCTTTGCTTAAATTGGGCTGAAGATTCAGATAGATTTACTATGTCTAGTAGGGTTAATTATACGTGTGAGTTCTTCAGATATATTATATAGATGAGTTGACGATGCACCTTTTCACAAGCTATCGAGAGTTGTCACATGTCAGTCATGCTTCTACTGAATGCTACTAAAGAAGTAAACAACCTATAAATAGAAATTAAGAATGTACAGTTTGACCTGTTAGTTTCTCAAGTAATAACGGTTTAGAGTTTCATTGCCATGGGGTGCATGCCTATTTTGAATGGTACTGTAGTTGTATAGCAGAATTGGTTGCGCACAGCTTCTAGAATCTACATTAGTTTATATCATGATATGAACAATAGTAATCAACATATCCTAAAGGCGCCTATCTACCACATGGCTAGTGGCACATGTTCATATCTGGAAAGAGAACTAGAGTGGAAAACAGCACCACACATGCAAGGTAAAATTAGTAACATTAGCATACTGGACAGGCACACAATGCCATACATGGGAATTGAACTCATATCCTTAGGAAATGGTGTGAAACAGAATATTGCCATTTTAGTCATATCCTTAGGAAATGGTGTAGGTTGTTTCCTAAGTTATGCCTATCGACACAATAGTTGTTCTAATGGCGTAATGGGTGATTTGGGGATCTTTGCAAACCTGCCTCTGAACTGATTTTATTTGTTCATCATGCTTTTGTACTATTGGAGCTTCAGTTGGGTGGCTGCTGTGATATGGGGTTTTAGTTTTCTTGGAATTGGGGATTGATATTTGGATATACAGATAGGATTGCAAATGCTGTCAGTAGGACTGACTACAGATAGGCACTGTGATATGTGATTATTTTCCAGCTTCTTACCTAGGTGCTTCTGTATTGTGATTATTTTGTTTCGAGGGACTATAAAAATGCTTCCATTTATCAACAGAATTCCGGTTCTGTTTTGAAAGTTGGCGACACAGAAGATGCATCAGCGTCTTGCTGCCATGCTTAGTTTGATGTTGTGATGGAGGCCTTTTTTGCCTTGTCCACCCGAGAGGCCCTTGAGTTTGCTGGAATGTCGATTAACTTCCGTTCCGGCAAATTCGGGTACTCCATATGTCCTATTTTCAGCAAAGGTCATGCTGCAATTTTCCGTGAATTTTAGAATGACTTTGCTAAAAATAGGACATATGGGGTACTTGTGACTAATGCATGGGCCGGGTTATCTTAGTAGTTAATTAAGTAGGATCAAGTGCCCCGGCGTACTTGTGACTAATGCATGGCTTTTAGGGTGCCTCGGTGTCGATAAAAACTGAAATGATGAAAGCTTAGGCTTTTAGGGTGCCTCGGCGTCGAAAAACCCTCAATGATAAAAGCTTAGCTTTTAGGATGCCTCGGTGTCGACAAACCCTAAATGATGAGACCATGATCTTGTTCCTTGACAATAACCAACTTTTTGACCAAACTTTGTTCCTATTTAGAGAGAAACATGGCCAACAACGATGAGGACGGGGGTTCGGGCGTCAAGGCATTCTGGGAGCTGTCCCAGGAGATGGAGGAACAACCTCACTTGTATGAGGACGCCGCCTTCCCCACCGATCCTGAGACTACTGATGGTACCGCCGAGGATGACCCCACTGATGCTACCACTGATGGTGCCGCCGAGGATGCCACCACTGATGATGGCGGCGCACGCACAGATGGCAGCCAACCGAAGAGGCAACAGAAGGACCGGCGCCCGACCGTGCTCCACACCCTCAAGGAGGAAGTTACTGAAGTGGACTCCGACGGGAATCCAACGGCGCCTGAACGAATAGTCAAGGGGTACTCGCTTCAGCTCGGGTGCATTCTCCGGAGCACCGTCTCGATCAACACCGAGAACCTGAGGCATCCTGACCGAGGGAATCTACGCAACCTCCTCTTCACGAAGCTGCACGAACGATACAAGTTCCCCGCTGAATTTGAAAACAAAAGCCTCAAAGGGAGTAAAGTGAACAATGCTGCCCTCACGAAGATGAGCAAGGCCCTGTCTACTTGGAAAAGCAATGTGAAGAGAATGATCTAGAAAGGTGAGAGTTATGAGAAGATCAAGGAGAAAAATCCTTCGATCACCGAAGATGACTACAACGACTTCAAGATCAATTGCTCGAGCACCGCAAACTCCGAATCAAGTAAGTGGGGGAAAGAAATGCGGGAGCTGAACTTAGGGGAACACACACTCGGTCCCGGCGGTTACAGAGTGGCGGAGCCTATATGGGACAAGGAGGAGGCGGACCGTGCCGAGCAAGGCCTACCGCCCCTCTTCGATAAATACGGTGACAAGCAGACCAGGAACTTTGTCAGGGCCCGGTACAAGAAGGACCCGAAAACAAAGGAGCTTACCACGGATCCGAAGACCAGGGCGCTTGAGCTTGTTCTGGTAAGGAATACACCCCTGTGTAATTAGCTCCATATGGTTGCATTCTAATTAATGAAGCCAAATTTCTAAATGGTTCACATTCCTTCCGCAGGCGACTGAAAGCAGTAGCGCGGGGTCGACTAAGAGCAACCCTTGGGACACCACTCTAAATAGGGCGTTGAATGTAATGAAGAACAAGGATAAGCTCAGTAAGCCGACGTCAGCTGGTCGTGTGGCCAGCAAAGGCTTGTCGACAAAATGGTCGTCATACTATAACATTGGTGGGCGAAAGGAGAAAAAGACCAGCTCAGAAAGCTAGGCGCGCGAGGTTCAAGAACTCAGGGCACAGGTGGCGCGGATTCCGGAGATTGTCCAAGAGCAAGTGGAACAACAACTTGGAAGGACGATCACCGCCATTGTGCCTACCTTGATCCAGGGGATTAGTGCGTGGATTGCGGGCGGCCAACAGGGGCCGCCCCCGATTCCTAGCTTCACGGCCAGCAACTCGCAGAACGCGATGGCGGGGCCATTGGTGTCTCCGACGCCGGCACGGGAGCTTAATGCACCCGGGTGTACACCGGCCGGCACCTCTGCAGCAAGCGGCCCCTCCGTCAACTGCACGCCCGCCGTTGGCGGTGCCTCGACATTAGCCGAGCTCGACGCCATCATCACGGTAACTAATTAAGCCTCTCTCGGCCGAGGAATTCATCTCCTTGCCTTTGACTGGGCATCCCTGACGCCCTACATGTTTTCGCAGGGCGCCGCCGACGTTCCGTGCACTCTCCTGCACTTCGTGAACAATGAGTTGGTCGATGTCGCCAAGGGCAAAATCGTTCAACCGGGCAACCCCTTGTTCCACGGTACCCAGATGCCACCCAACTTGTTTAGGGTTCAACTGGTTCGGGTGCTGCCAGGCTGCGACGAGTTGTTACCTCCGATTCGACCCGTCGGGGCCGACGATGATGACGTGATGACCCTCAGCGCCTGCCTGAGCTGGCCCCTGCTTTGGCCGAAGAGCCAGATTCGTTTGGGGGCGGGGGACACCACCCCAAAGACAACACCGCCAGTCGTACTGGCGCCAAGTCGGCCCCATGGCAAGACCGCCGCAATGGTGCCGAACATCCCTATGCCACTGGATCCAAACATGCATATGGCACAGGATCAGAACGACGACGATGACGATACATTTGCCAACGTCGATCAGTACTTTGCCGATCATGGGTACGGTGGCGACTTCATGGGGCCTCCTTCTCAAGAACCCAACCCAACAAAAGATGTGCGCGATCTAGCTAGTACCGCGGAGAAGCCAAGTTGCAACAGGCGTCGTCTTTCGTTTAGCTCTCAGGAGACGCCTCCAGCTGCCGACTTCACCGAGCCTCAGATAGGCGAGGTGCGAAATATTATCAGCCCCAACACACTCAAGAAGGCGGTCTGTGAGCAGAACTCGGTCCCATTACAGGAGAAGAAGAAGGCACGCAAAAGAAAGACTAACAAGGGTGCGGGCCAGCCGGCACCGAGTACGATCCGGGCTCAGGACGGGCCACCTTCACCTGAGGATATCTCGAGGAGGGTGCATGTGGCGGGTAGGCCGATGCTACCGAGAAATATGCTCGATGCTGCAACCGGTGCTATGCGGAGTCTGCATGACAGTGTTCTTTCTTTGGAGAAGCGGCGTCTCGGAGAGAAGGATGTGGCATACCCGGTTTTCACGGCCAAGGTGCCAGAGGGCAAGGGCTTTGTGGATAACTCCATCGGGGGTACGATCGTCCTGCGGTTTGATGACATCCACGCTATGTTGAACCTTCATCCGCTGCACTACACCTTCGTTCGGCTATTTTCGCTGAGTATGGAGATGCGGATCATTCGCGACAAGACCCCGGATATCATGATAGTCGACCCCTTCTACATGCGTGCCAAGATCTTGGGCGGCGCTGGGGACCGGCAAGTCGCGACTTCTTACCTCGAAGGCGTCATTCTGGCAAACCAAGATAAGGATAACTTCCTCGTGCCTTACTTTCCCGAGTAAGTCCTCCCCTCAACCGCCCCGTAACATATGAATTCTTAGATTTCGATCATTTTTCTTTTAACATTCCGTGTTTTCTGCAGTGACACACATTGCACGCTCATCCTCCTAAGCCCCAAATATTCCATGGCCACGTATTTCGACCCGGACCGTCAGTCGAACGTAGACTACACAAATGTCAAGAAGGTTCTTGATGATGTTCTCCCCGGCTACGTCAAATCTGGAGGCACCTTCACCAGGCCTATTCGTAAGTACGGCAAGCACGTGTTCTCCCACAATACGATGTTCTGCTGCGTCAAGCAGCCGCCTGGCGGTCAGAAGGGTGCCTACTACGCCATCCATCACATGCGGGCGATCGTACGGGACCATCATCAACTTCTGCTACCGAGTAAACTCAAAGATTGGGCCGCGAGCGTGTCGGCAATCCAGGACGCGGACATCAGACAAGAATTCTTTCGCATCCAGTCGGAGTTTGCGGAAATCATCTATCAAGATGTCCTTCGTACCTCGGGGCAGTTCTACCTCAGAAATCAACCGTCCAACAGTGACATCGACACAATGCTACAAATGCAGGCTGACGACGACCGTTATTTCATGACTCCCACGATAGACGGCGGCTTCATCCACGCTCCGGTCCCTTGAGTCGAGTCGAAAGCAGTGATGCTGTGTCTAGTTCTGAAACATCGATTGGCTCATGTTGTAATTAAACTTTAATGAACTTGTAGTATGTCTCTTTGGTTTCGAGAGTCGTTCAACTTAGATGTAATCGATGCTATTAATGTCTTGCTTTTCTCTTCCGATCGTTCTGTTGCATACTTATATATTGCTTATGTATTGTCCGTGAATTGGTACTAACGTTTCATTTGGCTACTGCATAGCGATGCCGTCGTATGTCATGTACAAGGGTAAGGTTCCCGGAGTCTACGACGACTGGGAGGAGTGTCGGAGACAGGTTCACCGATTCAGCGGTAACAGTTACAAAGGGTACACCACTAGGGCCGAGGCCGAATCTAGATACGCCCGCTATCTAGCGGGAGAGGGGAGGGAGCGCTGGAGGAACCGGATGAAGACGAGTTTCATCGTGATGATGCTCATCGTGATGACCGCAACTCTCTTCTATGTGATGGTAGTTTAGATGATCGATATCGACTTGTAATGTGAAGACAAACTCCCTACTCGTGGTCTCGAGACTTGTAATATAATGTTCTATCTTTGTTCGGTCTTTTCAATTCGGAGACTAATATGATGAATTGTATTCGGAGACTAATATGATGAATTGTATTCAGAGACTAATCTTCTATTGTATTCGATGAATCTGTTGTTGATGTGTGCTGTCTATATTTTGTCCAATTATACATTTTGTAACCTGTGCAAAAAACAGAAAATAAAAAAATAAAAAAACCTAATATTCATACTAATGGCGCATCACATCACAGTGCGCCATTAGTATGCCAAAGGATACTAATGGCGCATCATTAAACAGTGCGCCATTAGTATGCCGAAGTTACTAATGGCGCATCTTGTTGTTGTGCGCCATTAGTATGCCAAAGCACCTGGGTATACATGGCCTCCTGGGAGGCATACTAATGGCGCATTGTTGTATATACTAATGGCGCATCTGAGGTGCGCCATTAGTAAAATATACTAATGGCGTGGCACTAATGGCGCACCACTAATGCGCCATTAATGGCCAAATTAGGTGCGCCATTAGTAGGCCTTTTCCTAGTAGTGGGACCCCCTACCCGAGATCCGCCGGTTTTGACACCGACAATGATGCATTACCGAGTGTGACCAGAGATACCTCTCCGTCATACGGAGTGACAAATACCAGTCTCGATTGGTGCCAACCCAACAGACACTTTCGGAGATACATGTAGTGCACCTTTATGGTCACCCAGTTACGTTGTGACATTTGATACACCCAAATCACTCCTACGGTATCCGGGAGTTGCACAATCTCATGGTCTAAGGAAAAGATACTTGACACTAGAAAAGTTCTAGCAAATGAACTACATGATCTTGTGCTGTGCTTAGGATTGGGTCTTGTCCACCACATCATTCTCCTAATGATGTGATCCCGTTATCAACGACATCCAATGTCCATGGTCAGGAAACCACAACCATCTATTGATCAATGAGCTAGTCAACTAGAGGCTCACTAGGGACATGTTGTGGTCTATGTATTCACACATGTATTACGGTTTCCGGTTAATACAATCATAGCATGAACAATAGACAATTATCATGAACAAGGAAATATAATAATAACCATTTTATTATTGCCTCTAGGGCATATATATTTCCAACACATGTGTCGTCGGTCCACTTGAAACTTGGGGAGACAAATGTAGGTCCATGGGGATGACCTTGGGATGCTCCGTATCATCTCTCCCCCGGGAAAGATCTGACTTTGGATCGAAATCCTCATCAGCATGGAAAGGAGATAGGTCCATGACGGTGAAGATGTCACTCACATTGCACTTGTCGCGTGGGATGTCAATCTTGTATGCGTTGTCGTTGTAGCGTGCTATCACCTTGAAGGGTCCATAAGCTCGTGGTAGTAGTTTGGACATGCGCTCATTGGGGAAGCGATCCTTGTGAAGGTGTATCCACACAAGATCTCCGGGGTTGAATACCATGGGTTGCCTGTTGATGTTGATCTTGGTCGTGAGACGGTGTACTTGGCACTCGATGGCGTGCCTTGTATCCTCATGCACCTTCTTGAGGTAGCTTGCTCTTGCGCTCGCGTCCATGCAGCTGGGCTCTTGGAGAGGTAGTGGTAGAATGTCTAATGGGAGATGACCTCGAAGGGGGACTTGCCGGTAGTAGAGTGTCATGTTCGATTGTCGGCGTACTCGGTGATGGGTAAACATTCCTCTGATTTCTACTATACAACTTGTTCTTGTAGACTCGTGTTGGGCCTCCAAGCACAGAGTTTTATAGGACAGTAGCAAATTTCCCTCAAGTGGATGACCTAAGGTTTATCAACCTGTGGGAGGCGTAGGATGAAGATGGTCTCTCTCAAATAACCCCACAACCAAATAACAAAGAGTCTCTAGTGTCTCCAACACACCAAATATAATGGTAATTTGTATAGGTCTGAGATGGTGATACAAGTGTAGTAATGATAGTAGATATTGATTTTTGTAATAGTAACAATAAAAAACAGCAAGGTAGCAAGTAACAAAAGTGAGCACAAATGGTATTACAATGCTTGAAAATGAGACCTAGGGTTCGTACTTTCGCTAGTGCAATCTCTCAACAATGCTAATACAATTGGATCATATAACCATCCCTCAACGTGCGATGAAGAATCACTCCAAAGTTTTTATCTAGCAGAGAGCATAAGATGACATTGTTTGTAGGGTACGAAACCACCTCAAAGTTATTCTTTTGCGATCGATCTATCCAAGAGTTCGTAGTAAAATAACACCAAGTTATCCTTTCCGACTGATCCATCTAAGAGTCCGTACTAAAATAACACCATATGATACACATCAACCAACTCTAATGTCACCTAGATACTCCAATTTCACCGCGAGTATCCGTGAGTTGATTATATGATATGCATCAAACAATTTCAGATTCAAAATACTCAATCCAACGCAAACAACCTCCAAGAGTGCCCCAAGATTTCTACCCGAGAAATAAGGACGAAAACGTGCATCAACCCCTATGCATAGATTACCCCAATGTCACCTCACAAATCCACGAGTTGAGTGCCAAAACACATATCAAGTGAAATAATATGATACCCCATTGTCACCATGAGTATTCATAGCAAGATATACATCAAGTGCTCTCAAATCCATAAAAGTATTTGATACGTCTCCAACGTATCTATAATTTTTTATTGTTCCATGCTGTTATATTATCATTCTTGGATGTTTTATAATCATTTTATTGTCATTTTATATCAATTTTTGGTACTAACCTATTGACATAGTGCCAAGTGCCACTTGTTGTTTTCTGCATGTTTTTTCAGATCACAGGAAATCAATACCAAACGGAGTCCAAACGCAACGAAACTTTTTGTGGATTTTTTTGGACCAGAAGACATCCAGTGGGCCGGAGAAGCGCCTGGGGAGGGGGGGGGTGCTCTGAGGGGAGCACAACCCACAAAGGAGCTCCTGGAGGCCCAGGCGCGCCCGGGTGGGTTGTGCCCACCTCGGGTGCCCCCGGAACCGACTCTTTGCTCTATAAATACCCCAATATTCCATAAACCCTAGGGGATTCGGCAAAAATCAATTCCAGCCACCGCAGAGTCCAGAACCACCAGATCCAATCTAGACACCATCACGGAGGGGTGCATCATGTCCATTGGTGCCTCCCCGATGATGCGTGAGTAGTTCTTTGTAGACCTTCGGGTCTGAAGTTAGTAGCTAGATGGCTTCCTATCTCTCGTTTGATTCTCAATACAATGGTCTCTTGGAGATCCATATGATGTAACTCTTTTTGCGGTGTGTTTGTTGGGATCGGATGAACTTTGAGTTTATGATCAGATCTATCTTTTTATCCATGAAAGTTATTTGAGTCTCCTTTTGATCTCTTATATGCATGATTGCTTATAGCCTCGTATTTCTTCTCCGATATTTGGGTTTTTTGGCCAACTTGATCTATTTATCTTGCAAAGGGAAGAGGTGCTTTGTAGTGTGTTCGATCTTACGATGCTTGATCCCAGTGATAGAAGGGGAACCAACACGTATGTATCATTGCTACTAAGGATAAAATGATGGGGTCTATTTCTACATAAATAGATCTTGTCTACATCATGTCATCGTTCTTATTGCATTACTCCATTTCTCCATGAACTTAATACACTAGATGCATGCTGGATAGCGGTCGACGTGTGGAGTAATAGTAGTAGATGCAGGCAGGAGTCGGTCTACTAATCTTGGATGTGATGCCTATATAATGATCATTGCCTGGATATCGTCATGATTATTTTAAGTTCTATCAATTGCCCAATAGTAATTTGTTTACCCACCGTTTGCTATTTTTCTCGAGAGAAGCCACTAGTGAAATCTACAGCCCCTGAGTCTCTTTCTCATATTATTTGCCTTTGCGATCTATTTTATTTGCTTCTATTTTCAAATCTATTAAACTAAAAATACAAAAATAACTTTCTGCACTTTATTTTATTTGGCGTTCGATCTATCAAATATCTACAACTCTCTCACGTTCGTTTGCCAATTTCTAGCACCGTTACCCGAAAGGGATTGACAACCCCTTTAACATGTGGGTTACGAGTATTTCTTATTTGTGCAGGTGCTGTTTACGTAGTGTTGCTTGGTTCTCCTAGTTGTTCGATAACCTTGGTCTCATCACTGAGGGAAATACCTACCGTTGCTATGCTGCATCATCCCTTCCTCTTTGGGGAAATACCGACATAGTTCTAGTAGAAATCAATATTCAATCCGATAACAACGAACTCTCAAAGGGAAAACTCAATTCATCACAACAAGATAGAGAGGGAGAAACACCATATGACCCGACTATATTAACAAAGCTCGTGATACATCAAGATCGTGCCAAATCAAGAACACAAGAGAGAGCGATTAAACACATAGATACTGGTACAAACCCTCAGCCCGAGGGTGGACTACTCCCTCCTCATCATGGTGGCTGCCGGGATGATGAAGATGGGCTCCGGTGATGACTTCCCCCTCCGACAGGGTACCGGAACAGGGTCTAGATTGTTTTTTCGTGGCTACATAGGCCTACGGCAGCGTAACTTCTGATCTAGGGTTATTTCTGGGGGTTTCTGTATTTATAGAATTTTTTGGCGTCGGTCTCACGCTAAGATGGGCCTCGAGGTGACCAGAACCCAGCAGGACGAGCCATGCCCCGCTGGCTCACCCAGGTGCCTCGTGGGGCCCTCGTGGCTCTTCTGGTCCTCCCACGAATCTTCTGCCCCTTTTCTTCCAAAAAAATTGTCAAAAAGTTTCGCTGCATTAGGAGAACTTTGATTTCTGCACAAAAAACACCACCACGGTAGTTCTATTGAAAACTTCATTAGTCCGGGTTAGTTCCATTCAAATCATACCAAAACCATACAAAATTGTTTTAAAGATGGCATGAATACTTCATAAATTATAGATACATTGGAGACGTATTAGCCTCCAATTCCTTGATGTTCTTCTTGATCAACACGCGGAGTAGAGTAGATAGCGTCTGGTTGATGACCTCCGTTTGGCCGTCGGTTTGTGGATGGTATGCCGATGAGAAGAGTAGGTTGATTCCGAGCTTGGCACATAGTGTCTTCGAGAAGTAGCTAAGGAACTTGACATCGCAGTCCGAAACAATAGTCTTTGGCACTCCATGTAGACGCAAGATTTCCCTGCAAAAGAGATTTGCAACATGTGAAGCATCGTCTATCTTGTTGCATGGAATAAAATGTACCATCTTAGAGAAATGGTCCACAACAACAAATACCGAATATTTTCCATTTTGTGTCCCAGGAAAACCGAGCACAAAGTCCATACTAATATCTTCCCATGGGCGATACAAAATAGGAAGTGGCATATAGAGACCATGGGATTGAGCTTTCGACTTAGAGGGTGCTTGGATCCAAGGGACTATTTTTAGTCTGACTAAAAATAGTCTCTTTTAGAGGCTAAAGTTCCAAGCACCCCTGACTAAAGAGAGGCTAGGACTAGTCTTGAGGCTAAAATTTTTTAGTCATAGGAAACCTACTAAAATATGTATTAGCCCTCTCTCTCCTCATTTAATTCCTCTCCTTTAACACATGCGAGTTCTCGATTGGAGGGTTTGGAGGATAATAAATGCTCAATAACTTGATTTTAGTCTCTTTAGTATTTGGATCCAAGCATGGGTGACGCTAGCAAGTTTTAGTCCCACTACTTTTAGTCATGGGACTAAAACGTATCCAAGCACCCTCTTAACTTTGCAGCATGTAGAGCACCAGTTGGTGTAGCGTGAGACGTCGCGAAACATCTTGGGCCAAAAGTAGTTCTTGGAGAGCGTAGCGAATGTCTTGTCGTGTCCAAAGTGTCCCATAAGTCTTCCACTGTGGTCCTCTTGCAAAAGCAACAAACGAAGAGAAGACACAGGGATACAAAGCTTGTTAGCTCGCATTAGATAACCATCCTTAATATAATATCGCTCCCAAGATGTATGTGTTAAGCATTTGGCATAAGGAATAAAAAATGAAGTATCATTCTCATACAAGTTTTTAATGTGCTCAAATCCATTGACATTCAATTCTAGTTGAGTTACGAGCATGCATTTGCGGGATAGAGCTTCCGCCACAACATTTTCCTTACCCTTGATGTACTTGATCACATAAGTAAATGACTCAATGAACTCACTCCATTTGGCATGTCATTTATTCAACTTAGTTTGACCCTTAAGATACTTAAGTGTGTCATGATCCATGCGAAGAAAAAATTCATGAGGTTGAAGATAATGCTCCCAAACATGCAAAACTCTCACCAAAGCATACAACTCTTTGTCATAAATGGGGTCGTTAAGTTGTGCGCCGGATTTTTTTTCGCTAAAATATGCAATGGGTCGCTTCTCTTGCATCATCACACCACCTATGCCATTACCACTAGCGCCTCAATGTACCTTAAAAGTTTTATCAAAATTGGATAATGCAAGCAAATGAGCACGTGTAAGCAAATTCTTAAGCTCATAAAATGTGGTAGCTTAGAGGGTCCCCAAACAAAGGACACATTCTTCTTACTCAAAGCATGTAATGGTGATGCAATAGTGCTAAAGTCCTTAACAAATCGATTATAGAAGCCGGCTAGGCCAAGGAAATGACACACCTATTACAAGTTGGTTGGTTGTGGCCAAGTTTTAATTGCATCAATTTTAGACTCATCAACATGAACACCCTTTAGAAGACATAACAAAGCCCAATAAAACAAGCTTATCACCACCAATTATGCATTTTCCATGTTAGCATAAAGTCGGTCGCTTCTAAGAACTTGCAAGACGTCCCTAAGATGGATGACATGATCTTTAAGAGATTTGCTAAACACAAGTATGTCATCAAAGTAGACCACAACACACATGCAAATGTATTTGGAAGAACTTAATGCATCACACGCATGAAAGTGCTAGGTGCTTCAGATAAGCCCATAGGCATGACTAACCATTCATACAAGCCAAATTTGGTCTTTGAAGCCATACTAACAGTGAGTTGATGGGAATGCGATATTGGGACATAGAGTTCCATATCCTAGTGCCATTGGACCCACCACACATAATTGGTTGGGGCTCAATATTATCTTTCGATATCTCCAAGGGGTAGTCAGAGTCGGGATTCGAAGTCAGATCAGTTTTCCTCAGACAGAATCGAGTTGTAAGATCGAGTCGTGGAATCGAGGATTCTACTAGATTTACTCAAATAAGATATTTTGTATGCACACAAGAAATTTATATGGGTTCTATAGAGTTTTGACACTAAATATGGAGCAAAGAAGGTACATATCAATGCTAGTTGTATTCCACTTCTTTTTATGGCTAACCTACCATCTAGCTCGCATGTATGGAACATATATGAGAGGGAAATATATAGAACATTTAAACCTTCAATGCACGAAATTTACTTATGTTCTTTTTAGAGTGCGTGAATAGTCGATCACTTGTCTATCTGACCTATAGTGCTAAACCTTGAAGGGTCTTGCTCTCCTTCTCCGATCAATCTTGAAGCATCCTCCTTTTCATGCCAACTAGCAGTGTGACCCGCGCATTTGCGCGGCTAGAATTAATCTATGTACATTTTTACATGTATTGGCAAAAATCTTGAAAAGAAAATTAGCTTTTATAAACATTAATTCTCCCTCACTTAATTCATCATATATTCAGTTTATCCGCTAATGCCAATGTCGTTTCCATAAACCTATGATATTTAGCATGACACAAATAATTAGTTATGTACTCAACATGATTTGCTGTTTCTACATTTATTGCTATTGTAAGGACATAGTCCTTATTGCCCTGTGATACTCTTATACATAACATGTTCTTCTTACCCATGTTGTATTTGAATTTGTACATGCATATACTATTTAGTTCTTCTCAGAGTAGCTCCTCTCGGCCTCACCAAGTCCTTTGAGCTCCAGGTATGACAATAATCCATCTGCGAAAAAAAGTATGACAATAATTCATGAATGCTCATGCTCGTCTATAATCTACTCACGTCCCCTCTTTGATCTGTTATCAAAACATTTTTATGTTGACACACATCAAGTATGGGTTATATGATTTATTTTGTGTGGATAGAAGCAACAAATGCTTTAGCATACCTTTTAGGGCGTTGATGTTTTTGCATCCGTCGCTATGTATTTGTTGTTAAGGAACAAAAATCACGATTTCCGCATAAAAGTATTCAAGATTTTAGAAATTTATGGATTTGCTATAGAAATCTATGAAAAAGCATATAGATAAATTTCATGTATTTCTCATTTGAAATTTCATGCATATAATATTAATTATTTAATCTCAAGACATACATATACAAATAATACGCTGACATCTGCTGCTTAGTCATTTCACACGGTGGAGTACACATGAAATAGCTTACTGATTGTAGTTCTTACTAAAAATTCATAACTATAAAGAGTCATATTTTTTGTACTCATAATGTGATATTAAAAAGATGTATTTTATTCATGACTTAGCTGTTAAGGATTTCAAATGGAGTTTGTTGGACAACAAAATATAATTTTAGATATTCATATACTTAAGGCATGTTCGTCCGAGATAAAAAATGCCTTTTTAATAATTTATTATTAAGAAAATATAAACATGTGTTCATTGTCCGAAATATATTCCGCTTAGATTACATACTCGTGGGGTAACGATTTTAGGTTTACTATCGGCCAATTTTAGTTACAACACTTATGTCGAAGTTACCGGGGATAAGTTTCGAGAGAAAATACAACACTTGATATGTTTCGATTATATATGAACATTTTAACTTAGCAATTTATTAACGTTTCGAGAGAAAACTTTTTATTAACATCATTTTAACTTAGTAACTTTGTAACTTAGTAACGTTTCGAGAGAAAACTTAGTAACTTAGTAACATTTCGAGAGGAAACTTTCTATTAACATCTCTCTCTCTCCCTCCTCATGCTAGTTCTTCTTTTGACAATAGAAAGGTGCTACTTTCCCGTACATGTACACGTGATTGATGAATCCTTATGGTGTACGTCTCATCTTTTTTTTTAACTTGCGGCACACATTGAATCTAAATTTGGCACAAATTTTCCTTTTTGTAATATAATAATGGGCCATGTTAGCAACGAAACTTTACGTGTTGTATGTTCCTTTTTTTGTAAAGGAGGATTACCCTGGCCTCTGCATCAAGCGATGCACACAGTGTGGAATATGTGTACATGTTAATTTTCTTCATAAGTTTTAGATTTTATTTAATCTCGTCCAGCAAAATCAAAATCGATGGACCATACATTTTGACCTATGTGGATAAACCGCAGTGACTTTTTTGTCTCTTGTTTTTTCGTTCCTAAATATAATTATTTTTAGATACTTCAATATGGACCACATACGGAACAAAATGAGTGAATCTACACTTCAAAATATGTCTATATGCATCCGTATGTAGTCTATATTGGAATCTCTAAAAAGACTTAAATTTAGGAACAGAGTGAGTAAAATTTATTTATCTGGTTTTTAATAAAATTCATCTTGTAAGAGCCATATACGAATTGGAGGGGCATGCAATTAAAAAATCAAAATGTACGTACAAATGTTTAGTGCTAAAAAATGATGATTGAGGAATATGATTGTTTAATCTCGCCTGAAGGTCTTTCCGTTTTAGTGAATTGGATAGTAGCCAGAGATCTCTCTAATAGTATCTCCAATAGCATGTGTATATTTGGATGTCTATATATTCATATAGATAATGGTCTAAAAAAATTCCCTCATATACACATTCAGTTTTGCATCAGAACGTCTATATACAGGGATCATGACAGGTGGGCCGTCTCTGGGGAGAGGAAGAAATCATGACTGCAGCTGAGTTTAGACAACGCCTTCACATTGTCCAGGCATGGACATTGTCGAGACCGATTTAGAGGATGTGTATATTTGGATGATCATATAGACAAGCTGTTGGACGCCTGTTTTGGGCTCACGTCGTGAAAAACGAGTATAGACATTCATATAGACAAGCTATTGGAGATGCTCTAACTAAAGAAAAATATAAATGGTACTCATATGTGTGTGTTTGTCTCTATATACATATGTATATGTGTCTGCCATGTAAAACCATAGACTTCTACATGTCTCTCTCCCTTCCACTCCACATTCATGGGGTGTGCCTTTCCGTCAATAAATTTCAAGGCACTTTACCTCAATGGTTCGTACTTAAACATCTATCATCTTCTCTGCTCGTCACATGTCCTATTTGCACTTTTTTTAGCTCTCGTAAATCAAGTTTTTTTATATGCTTCCACGCATATAGGTACTAATCTAATTTCCTATGTTGCTTCCCTTCGAAGGCAATGCAATTCCACTATACATTTATTGGAAACAACAAAAACTATCTCCTCTTACTCAATCTCGTGGGGTGGGCATATAACCCGAAAACCGAACAACCGAACTGATTTAACCTGAACCAAAGCCGAAGTGACCGAAACCGATCAGTTCGGTACTACGCTCGGTTAGCTATTATGAGAAACCGAATTTAGTTCGGTGATTTCGGTCTGCACAGTCAGGCAACCGAATTGACCGAAGCACCGAGGCCCACCACTAACTGGCTCGTGCGTCTTCCATAAACAGAAATGCTAGACATACATGCTTTTACAGGTTTCTACAGGCTCCTTCCAAACTTTCTAAACACATCCCCTGATTTCAACGGGAATGGGCCCGTGCCTCTACTAATGACCAATTAAAAACCGCCACAACACCCTGTAAACCCCTCATCCCGGTAACATCCTGTACGTGTAGCAAAGCTCTTCCATAAATTAGTTCCCTCTGTGTTGCCAGCCAACAAACAAAAAATCAATTGCATTGATGGGATGGCGCGTTAATGTGACTAGATGATACCCCGCGCGTTGCAGCGGGAACCGGTTGCAATATATTTAGATCATATTCGGTTAACTTGATCTTTACCACTCCGTATATCAAGAACTAACCTCACCAACGTGAAAGTTACATGTTATCTACAGAAGTTATATATAAAAGGGAGCTATTTCTGTTAGAAACTTGGAACCAATACAAATAACCACCACAATTAATTTGGAGTTACACTAACGATAAAATGACTATCTTTAAATCGCAACTATATATGACAGAAAATGTGGAATGTACCTAATAACCACAATCATATACTCCATCCGTCCCAAAATAAGTGCCGCTGATTTAGTAGTTCAACTAACTCTATATTAAATCATTTTGAGACTGAGGGAGTATATCCTATGGAGATATTATGACAAAACTAAGTGTAACATTTAAGTAAAACTTGTATTGATTGTGAAACATAAGGTATCCTAAAGCAACCAAAAAGCTGCACTCACTAAATAATCACTCTGAAAAAATAATTACCACCTTAGTTATGCTGTCTCACAAACAAATGATGGATGAGAGCTTCGTCACATTAGGCATGATGACTATCCATGGCCATCAGTATAAATTGCATCCGAAGTGCTTGGGCAAATCAGAAGTATTCCCTATGCATGGATAGGGGATAATCTTAAGTTAGTTGTGAAACCAACAGGAGATCAAGAAATTATAAGATGTGAACATTAAACAATATAAAGTGCTGACAGAATACAATCAATAAAATTCAAAGATGACCTCAGCTTCATCAACCAGTTCTTCTTGGATGAGCAACAACCCAGTGTATATTTTGGTCTCTTTTGACACATTCTGCAAGGAGTAAACGAGTGTAAGAAATTTGCCTAAGGGAGAATAGGGTTCATATTGCTAATAGATGAACCGAATGAAGAAAATAAAATCACATAGATAATAATTTATTATACCTTTTCCCAAAGGGCAGGATGTAACATGCATATTTTTTTATACAAATGCCTAATCAAGATCTCTTAGGGCAGCGAAAAAGAAGCAGATATACTACATGCAATAACTTACTTGGTCACATCAGCAAATCATTTTACGAATCAGTTAATAGGAATCTACTTATATCTGCGTCGCAAAGAAAATAGCAGGTAAAGTACTAACATATTTAAGATATGTAGATATTGAATTATGGTGCGTCTATTCTATATCAGTCATAAACTTTGCAAAGGCATATCAATTGATGGATAGAAGTTGCGGCGCTTACATACTAATAACCTGTTGGGAAGAACACTTGTATACTATCCTGTTCGATGGAGCAATTTAAAAACTTGTATGCTGTTAGAAACATCACTGTTCTAAATCAGAGAAAAGGACTCCTGTAGGGCGTTCATTTTTCCAGGCCAAAAAAAAAAATTCCAAGCCACGGCTGAGGCCCTGCCCAGCGTCGCACTAATCCGTTCCTTCCAAGATGGAAAGGAAACCGATTTAAAATTCAATGACTTGTTGACCCGGTGCACTCCAATATATCGAGCGTTCCTTCGAGGCAGGAAATAAACGTCTACCCCATGGTTGAGGCCCTGGCGCCCTTTCAGGAAGAAAAGAAGTCTAACTTCAGATTGGTTACTCACCAGCAGCCGGTCTGATTCTACAGGAACAGGCCGTCACCGACTTCCTCAGGGCGAAGGAGCGCCGGAGCTACCTCAGCCGGAATGTAACAGGCACAGAAGGGGAGGAACAGGGGACGTAGGGCACTGAACTGGCAAGGGGAACATACAGTAGAGTATCCGGGAGAGCCGCGGAGGCGAGAAGCACCGCCTGTCGTGCCGGAGGAGCGGCCTGACGGCCCTGACCGAGCGATCTACTTCCAGCCACCGCACCCTGTTGTATATCCAGGAAAAGAAAAGTCGTGTTCCTTTTTCTGGGAGAGGAGTCTGTGGGAGTGGGAATGGAAGTGGAAGTGTTGTGTTGTCTTTCCAATCGCTTTGTGGTTTCTTTAAGGAGGAATCCGTGGAAGTGGAAACGGAGAGACGGCAGCTGTACAGTCGGTTCTGTACATTGGTGACAGGACGCTAATGTATAGTCATTGATTGATTCTAAAAAAATGTAGTCATTGATTTGATGAGACCTGCGGAGGTGGGCTTGAGTGGGATTGCATGAGATGTGATGTGGCTGGATGTAATTGGATGTTGAGGTGTCTATGCTACATGTTGAGATAAATCAAATAATGAAGGTGAACTTCTTAAGTATATAAGATGAGTGGAAAACAGTGCCGTAGGCTGGCCGGCTGGTCCCCTGATTCTCGTCACATGTACAGGACGCCCGCCAGTTTTTTTTAGTGAACCTAGGTACTGTTTGTTGTTGCCTGTTGTCTCGCTCACCTCATGAGCATAACACGTGTTGTTATCTAGCCCAGCCGAGACAAACAAGTACAGCAGCTATTCCATCCCCATCCCGCCAACTGTTCAGCCTGTTCGGTGCAAAACCGAGTACCGAACCGATCGATCGGGGCATGAGAGGCTCGGTTTTGTTTATTGCTAGAGACCGATCGGTCCACGTTTTATAGGAACCGAGAAAATCAAAACACCGAAGCACCGAACCGTTCGGTCCGGGGGAACCGAACGCCCACCCCTCTCGTCACATCTTTTCATTTCTTATTGTATATGTAAAGAAACTGTGCGAATGAACAGTAGTCAATCACTATTGATGAATGGCGATGATGTACATATTTATATCTTTGAAAGGGACGGGTCGCACAGGCGCAACCCTTACAAGAGATGGATCGAAAGAACGCGTCCGTTACAATAGGACGTGACCCATCGGGAGAGAAACCGTACATCGGTTTTGCTAAGCAGGGATTTCCATTAATTAAACTAATTAATTAATCCTAACATTCCCCCTAATCTCTGCTTCAATTATTCTTGTAAACATCATCATCAACATCTTGATCATCATCATTACGATTAATCTCCTCCAAAAACCCTGTAGGAAAAATATGAGGAGATATGTACAATACGCCATCAAAAACTCCTTCCAAAAACCCAGTGGGAAAATAAGGAGAAACCGACATATCACAATGCCTGCATTACTATTGCCTCATTAAAAACCTCCCATAAGAAACCATTTAGGAAAACTTATAAAGGAAAAGAGTGCAATATTAAAGATCCAAGGATTACAAACGGATTATCATTCAGGGAGACACTCCCCCTGAACTTTGCAAATCCCGAAGCCGTTTCATACCAATTCCATTGATGTACTTCTCAAATAAAGAACTTGGTAATGACTTTATAAACAAATCGGCAAGATTGTCACATGACTTCGTTTGCAAAATATTTATCTCCCCAGTTTCCTGTAACTCATGGGGATAAAATAACTTAGGAGAAATATGCTTTGTAATATTACTCTTTATATAACCTGTTTGCATCTGTGTAATACATGCAGCGTTATCTTCATAGATAATAGTGGGTGATTCCAATGATCTAATCCCACTTGAACTTTCAATAAAGTTAATCATTCTGCGAAGCCATGCACATTCACATGATGCTTCAAACAAAGCAATAATTTCAGAATGATTCGTGGATGTAGCCACCAGTCATCACCCTTAGGTCTAAATGGGTCTTTATCTCTATCAAGAGATCTAACAACCATTGGTGTTTTCTATGGATATGCTTTATCCATATTAAATTTCTCAAGAATCTTTTGTTTTGGATAAAGCAGACTGATGACAAGTATTCCTGAAGGAAGATGTCAAGTGTAAGCCCAACAAAATTTAGTCTTACCCAGATCTTTCATCTCAAACTCCGTCTTTAAGATGATTACTTGCCTCATGTATTTCTTGTGTAGTCCCAATGATATTTAGATCATCCACATACACAGAAATAATGCAAAATCCATTCTTAGATTCTTAATAACACACATGGGCAATCACTGTTGTTTGAAGTAAACCCCCCTTCTGAAAGGAATATACTCAGTCGGTTATACACATTCTTCCCGACTGCTTTAAGCCATATAATGACTTCTGAAGCTTTACGCAATATATGTTGCGATTAGCTTTGATTCGGAAGCTTCATTCCTTCATGGAACTTTTCATATAAATAATCCGAATCAGTGACCCATATAAATATGCAGTCACACATCCATTCAGTTGGATAGACAAATTCATTTTCACTGCCAGTGATATTAATATCGGAACGGTTGTTCCACTCATAACAGGAGAATATTTTCATCATAATGTAATCGATGCCGGGTCTCTGCGTGAACCCCTGTGCTACAAGCCTCGCCTTATATCTCACCACCTCATTGTTCTCGTTCCTCTTACGAACGAAAACCCACTTTGCTCCGACAGGGAACACATGCTGAGGAGTGGGTATTACTGCAGTGAATACCCCTCTTTTTATGGGCGAGCGCAATTCGTCCTCAATTGCTGCCTTCCATTTGGACCAGTCTGAGCGCTTCATGCACTCCGCCATGGACTTAGGTTCTCGATCCAAATCAAGGCCTTCTGCAATTCTAGAGGCGAAATAAATGTCGACAACTATAGTCTTTCTATTTGTATGATTCTCCTGAATCAATATAATTAATGGATATCTCATCAATACCTTTTGATCCTTCATGATTTCCCTCAACAATTGGATCAAGGTCTTCCGATGTCCCAACACCAAAATTTGTGTGCACACTCGTGTTGGGTTCTGGATGTCCAACATCCTTCAGGTGTCCTTCAACCCTAGGTTGAATATCAACATCTTGTTGACTTGCATTTACTTTTTGAGGATTCCTCATTCCCCTTGGACGCTTCTGCAAAGCCTTGTCCTTTGTGTCCAGATTCCTCCCTCTCTTGGGTGGCTGAGTAGATCTATGGGTCACATCCACTCTCTCTGGCACATTCATAGCGGGAACATTTGATTTTGTGACACCTTTATAATCAGTAAATGCATCTGGCAGATTATTTGCAATATTTTGCAAATTTATAATCTTCTGAACCTCGAGTTCAGATTCATTCGTACGTGGATCTAAGGACTGGATGCCTTTCACATCCCAATCTATTTCACGGCATTCTTTGTGGTTATTCTCTCCCCCTAATGCCGGAAAATTGTCCTCATCAAAAATGCAATCAGCATACCGGGCTGTAAACAAATCCCCTGTCAGGGGTTCCAGGTACTTAATGATTGACGGAGAATTGTACCCCACATAGATCCCCATTCGTCTATGAGGGCCCATTGATGTACGCTGCGGTGGTGAGATCGGTACATATACCGCGCAACCGAATTGCCGCAGATGGGAAATACTTGGCTGGTTTCCACGTACTAACTGCAATGGGGAGACCGTATGATATGCAGTTGGTCGAATTTGTATCAGTTCTGCAGCATGTAAAACTGCATGACCCCAACATGAAGTTGGAAGATTACTATTCTGCAGGAGCGGTCTTGCTATCAACTTGATCCTCTTGATAAGTGATTCCGCAAGACCATTCTGGGTATGTACATAAGGTACTGAGTGCTCCACAGAAATGCCCAAAGCTAGGCAGTAATCATTAAATGCTCGAGAACTGAATTCCGCGGCATTATCCATTCTGATGGTTTTTATCCTATGCTCAGGATGATTTGCTCTCAATTTAATGATCTGAGCAATTAGCTTTGCAAAGGCATGGTTCCTTGTTGATAGTAGACACACATTTGACCATCTCGTTGATGCATCAATTAGGACCATGAAATATCTGAATGGTCCAGATAACGGTTGTATTGGACCACAAATGTCTCCTTGAATGCGTTCAAGGAAATTGAGTGGCTCATCCTTTAATTTCACATAAGATGGCCTTGTGATCAATTTTCCAGTTGCACATGCTGTGCATACAAAATCCGATGATTTTGGGAACTTTCTATCCGTTATATTGTGTCCAACAGAACCATCAATAATTTTTCGCATCATCCCAATAGCAGGATGACCCAGGCGACCATGCCAAATCTTGAACTTATCAAGATTCTGAAAAACTATCTTGTACGCCAAATGCGTCTCTGGTTTAATGTATGTATAATACAATCCAGAAGATAGAGAAGGCAAATTCTCAAGGACTTCCTTTCGAAATCCCTTTTGCTGAGTTATGAGTAGGCATTCCGCCCCACTCTCATCATAAGTTTCCACATGGAAACCATTTTTGCGGATATCCTTAAAACTCAGCAAGGTACGAGTAGAATCTGGATACAGTAGAGCATCCGGGATTACCAATTTAGTACCCATAGGGAGTGTAATTGTAGCTTGACCAGAACCAACAATTACCGTGTCTCGACCAGCAATTGTCATGACACTTCCATTACTCTTCTTGAGTGTTTGGAAATACTTCATCTCCCTAAGTATTGTGTTAGTAGATGCACTATCCACTAAACACATTTCCTCCTCCATTGTATTATTCCTTGAAGTTCTATAGAGTAAAAGAACAAAGTTCAGTATATAATCAAACTCTTATAGAATCAGTACATACATTACAAACTATATATGTCTTGTACTTATTACAAGCCCTATGTCACACGACATAGCAAACACATTATGTCTAAGGACATAAGTTATTTTACAACACATGTAATATGTCTAATAACATCATTACAATACTTAGACAAATGAGACTAAATCTGGTCTCCATATATGTCAGTAGAACCAAATTCCACTAGCATGTCATCGACATCTAGTATTGGGTCTTCCACTTGCTGATTCTGCTCCTGGTTGTCCATGTTCAGAGAATCATCTCGAGAACCATCAACCGTAGGGGTGCCATCTTCATTTCCAGTGAAGTGTGCTTCATACTGGTTCCCCTGAGCCTTCTTGCCCTTTCCAAGTGACTGTTGGTACAATTCCACCAAATGCTTTGAAGTGTCACACTTCTTTGCAATATGTTCCTTACAACCACACCTGAAGCAACCAGTGTTGCTAGCCCTTTCATTCTTCTTGAAAGAACCTTTTCCCTTTTGGACGCCATACTTATTCTGCTTCTCATTACGCTTCCACTTTCCATTGAATGTCCTACGGTTCTTTTTGGAACCATTGAACTTTTGAGTATTCTTAGAGTTGAAGTGTGATTCAGGCAGAGGCATCGTTCCTGTTGGACGAGCCAAATTGTTCTTCTCAAGAAGCTCATTGTGCTTCTCTGCCTGAAGCAGTGAGTAAATCAACTCGGAATACTTCTTATACTTTTGCTGACGATACTGTTCAGCAAGTATCCTCATAGAAGGATGGAAAGTAGAAAGCGTCTTTTCAATAAGATCAGCATCAGAAACTGCACTATTACAGAATCTCAACTTGGAGTTGATCTTATGAACAGCAGAATTGTATGCAGCTACAGACTTAAAGTCTTGGAATCGGACTAGTGCCCATTCCCGTTGCGCTTCAGGCAACATCACCGCCCTTTGTTGATCATACCTCTCCTTTAAGGAGTTCCAGAGTGTCAGAGGGCTCTCCTCCATCAGATACTCTGTCTTTAGGTCAGGGTGAAGATGATGTCGAATGAAGTGCAACGCTGAATACCTTATTATGTCTGTTACGGATGCAGTCCCTTGGGCAGGAGTGGTTATAGCGGAATTGAGTCCCTTGGCCGTCAAATTGATTTTGACATCCATTGCCCATGTCAAATAGTTAGAACCATCAACGGCAAGTTCAGCAAACTCTTTTTTAGATATGTCAGCCATATCCTGCATGCAATCATCATGCTTATTAATTTACTCTCATAGCAAATTAATTGTGTTGTAAATAAAACAATGTATGTATATTGATCAACATATAGCAATTGCCAAATTGCCGGAACATATACGTTGACATACATTGTACTTGTACAATACAGTAATACACACTAATTACTGAACAATACAATATAGTAATTTACACAAATTACTAAATAACTAGTCACAACTTCAAACTACTAGTTAAAGAACTAAACAGGAAAAGAAAAACAAAAGAAAAAAAAGGTCCTGGGTCGCATACAGGGAGACCCAAACCAGTACCACAGCTCACTGCTACAGTACTGCTACAGTACTGTAGTTTTTTTTTCATTTTTTTCTTCTTTTCCGGCTCAGAACGGGGCGAAGCCCGTCTAGCCTTTCGGCCCAACTGGCCCGGCGCCGCTTTAGACGTTGGATAAAATGGATCGGCGGTTAGGGTTTTCCTACCGCCCCGATCCCCATTCCACGCGGCGCCTTTCTCCCCCGTTCCAGCCGCCGCGCCGGACGCGCACTCACCGGCGAGCCGCCGGCGGTGAAGGGGTGAAGCCCTCTTCCTCGTCCGACGAGGGGATGTAGTCAGGGATGTCCACCCCATTCTGGGGTCCGTTGGCGAGGCCGAGCGACGCCGGGTTCCAGGCGCCCTGACGGCATCCAGGGCGACGGTCGACGGCGGCGACGGAGCGCCCGAAGAGAAGACGGCGGCTCGCGCCGGTGTCGGGCGGACCCGCGCCGCCGCTCGTGCCAGCGACGTCCGTGGCGGGCATCCCTCTTGCCCCAAAGAGGAAGAAGCTCTGTTCGCCTGGACGAGCAGAGGAGCGACCGAACGCCCATGGGGCGCTACTTGTCCCCGCGGTGGCCATCTCAGGCCCTCGACCGGCGCTGCCACTTGCTCCGGCAGTGGTGACCGTGCCCGTGGTGGCCATGGCGCGTCCTGGAGTCGGGATGAAGACGAGGCCATCGCCCCTGGCGCTGGCAACGCGCGTCGGAGCCGGGCTGTAGCCACGTGCAGGTACGTCGTGGACGATCTCCTGCTCCTCCTCCTCTGCCGACGTTGGTGACGGTTGACGTGTGCCACTGGAGCGAGCGGGGCACGGGCCATATCCGTGCACACGGCACCACCGTGGTGCGGATGGAGCGGCAACTGGAGGCTCTTGCACGCCCATCCCAGCGTTCTGCGATGGTGGAGCATTCAGTCCGGCAACTGGCCCTGGGTCCAGCCCCTGACGGTTGTCAACCGGCGTGGCCAGGCGGCGGTTCTCTAGCGTGGCGCGACGGCGTCGTCCAGCGCCCGCGTGATGGCGGCGTCCTCCAGCGAAGTTCTGGCGGCGGTTAATGCCAAGGCCAGAAACTGCTAGTGGTGCCCCCCATCGATGGCGGACGAACCGGCGGTGCTGCTCAGCAAGGAAATGGCGGCGACCTTCTTCCCAGAGAAGACCAAGGAGAAGATAGGCGAGGGACGACATCCTCACCGTTCCAAGTCCTTCTCCGGCGAGTTCCTGTGTGTGGCCTGTCGCTCTCGCTAGTGAGAACTGCTGATAACGTGTAAAGAAACTGTGCGAACGAACAGTAGTCAATCACTATTGATGGATGTCGATGATGTACATATTTATATCCCTGGAAGGGACGGGTCGCACAGGCGCGACCCTTACAAGAGATGGATCGAAAGAACGCGTCCGTTACAATAGGACGTGACCCATCGGGAGAGAAACCGTACATTGGTTTTGCTAAGCAGGGATTTCCATTAATTAAACTAATTAATTAATCCTAACAGTATCCACTTTCATCAACTTATATTACTTTTGCATACCTTAAATGGCCAATTATGTGCATGCCGTGATTTTTTTGTACGGTATTGTAGCCACAACAGAATTATGCTTTCTAAATTCATGCATGTTATCATGCTTGCCTTGTACGTCATTTTGTATATCAATGTATTCTTTTATTGTTTAAAAGTGTATCATTTATTTGTATGTACTGACAGGCAAGAAATCTCCGGTGAACTTTAACTAATGCGTGTCATCTTTGTGGCTATTCTGTTTGTGTTGATGAGCTCCACAATAACATACTAAGTTCTGTAAAATGGAAATTAAATTTCTATTTTTAATACATTATTCCTCAATACCGTGTTTCTATAATAACAAAAGAACTATTAACATACTAAGTTATTATTAAAATCTCATGTACAATCATAGCCGTGCTATTTATAGACCTAATATATTTTTAACACACACTTTATTTTGGAGTTAGTAATTAATATATAATATACTTTGAAAGGTCCATGAGGTACATGAAAAGGGGTTTGGATGATGGCATACTATTTTGCTACAACTAAACAAACGGCTTAGATAACTTAGTAGGATCGGATGTAGTCCATAGCATAGTCGGGATTGTACAGTTTTGTATAGGATTCTAGGATTTGGATCACGACCCAACATGGATTCTACCTGATTCGGATTCATAGTGGGATTTGGATCAACATGCTTCCGTAGGGTCGTGAAGTCGTAGGATTCGAGCAGTCGAATCGGGATTCTGACTACCTTGATCAAACATTTTTTCCTAATATTTTAGTTTCAGAGAAATCTGGACACCAATATCACTGGATACATCGATCAGATCCCTACTATGTCAGATCATAGACAAAGTTTGTGTTCTTGCTAGGTGTGATAGCCATCACATGAGGGTCTTCAAAACAGACCTCGTGGCTACATACACCAACCATTATCTCTAAGATAATGTTGCTTGTGTTGCCCGGATGAAGACATGCTGCATAATAAGCAATATGACTATATTGCCCCTCTTGCTAGTCAAATCATGCGACAACTTTCCTGATTTGTTCACCAAGCCTCTACCAACTTCTACATTCCAGAAATATGTTCATGAAAATGGTATGTGATAGCTTAGAATTGGCAAGAATCAGGGTGAGTATCTTCCTGAATTGTTCAGGTTCAAAGCATCATATTATATCTTTTTCCCCTTCATAAGTTTGCTTTTATAGGTTCTCATCAAGGTTTTTAATGAGGTAATATCAACACAAGATCATATGTCATACTTTCTGTTTTCCCCACCGGGGGTTTTAGAAAAGTATATATGACATATTTATCGTCCTCTAAATTCTATGAGTTTCTCATATTTAGTTAAAAGAGACAATAACCATTATATGTTGCATCATTTTCTCCTTATTTTCCCCATAGGTTTTGGAGGAGACTTTTTGAAGATGATGATTTTACATGGACAATTGTAAATTAAGGGGGGGGGGTGTTGAAGATTAATTAACATGTGTTAATTATGGGGGGAATCTCCCCTTGTACCAACCGCAGGGCATTTGGCAACTGTTGTGTCGTTCCTGCCATCTCTCCCGAACAAATGCCTATTCAATGCATCCTTTCTGCCTATATAAATACCTACAATCATCTAATGAAAGGACACTGATTCATTTTACATCTCTCTAAATTGTTCTCTGTCGATCTCTATCTCAATAACATCAAAACAACCAACATGTACACGCAAATTAAACACCACCGTGTAAGAGCATCTACAACCGCCAACACCAAATATGGCCCCTCAAACGCCCATAGACATGTCGAGACACGTCCGTGAGTAGTGACTGTGCAGCTTTCAAATTTTCTTCTCTACATCCGAATACTTCATACTTCAAACCTTAAATCCTTATAAAACATGAAAAAAATGTAAATACTACTTAGATAAAAAACCTAGCTTACAGAACTTGTCGTTGTCGGAGATGTCCACGATCTCTGTGCCAGGCTCTGGGTACATGGCTGGCAGCTGCAATTGCAGCTCCTTCGACTCCACGGCGGCCTTCGTCTTCATCTCGGTGAAAAGCTCGTCGATCTCCGCATGTTCCTGCCGGATGAAATGGCAGTTGGCCTCCACACAGGTTGGATGGACTCCAAAATAGTGGTCTATTCCGCCATCTTCGGTGCTTGGGCAACCTCGAACTCCGCCATGATGATGTCCGCAACCGGCTCTGGCTACTCTTCCGACTCCCCCACGTCCTTCTCCTCTGGATCCGCGCCCTCCATGGGCTCTGACTACTGCTCCGCCTTGTGCTATTGCCCCCTAATGATTGTTTCCCCTTCCACTTCCACCTCCTCCTCTATCTTCGGCGAGTCCGGAGCCAGCCGGCTGCGGTCTAGGTGACGCACCTAGCTCGGATCTCCTTCAGCAGCTAGAGGCGGTGCTCTAGTGTCAGCATAGCATGCATGCTCATCCTCTGCTGGGTCATGGTTGTCGCGGACGGTGAGCAAAGAGGGAGAGAAGTGGTTTCGGCTTAGGCTGGCGGTGCAGAGATGGAGGAAGCGGATGTGGCTAGGGCAAGGGTTGGGAGTCGCCATCTGAGTTAAATAGCCAGACTTTGCCCCTCGGGCGCGAGCCGAACTGGCACCACATAACATTCACACCCTTTCAGAGAAGACACCCTTCAGACCATTGGGTTTTCGAGCGATTTTGTGTGGGAACCGATCATCAGTCCAACCTGCCGGACGCGCCCAGGCCGCCCCATATCCGCTCTAGATTCGGCTAGATATGACGAGTAACATTTAGCCCGGGCTTTTGAGGCCGGTTTGAGGCATCCGGGTGGGTCGGGCTTTTTGACCGGTCAGTGCCCGGACGTTTGAAACCGGTTTAAGGTGTCTGGCCGTAGATGCTCTAATGGCAACTCCAACGATTTGACCTTTTAGTCCGCTTAGGTGGACATGAGGACAGGCGTCCGACCCTCGTCCGCTCTTTCCTGACCACAGGGGGCTAAGGCCTAGATTTTTTTTCTTTCAAAAAGGAGGTTCGAACCCTGAGCCTCTCCATTATGATGATGCACACACCTATTGTCCTTAAACATAGTGTAAAATTAAAACAATCATAGCTGAATCATTGCAAAGAGATGAATAAAACAATCATCACTTAAAAAACGGATCTGCCGATAATCATTTCAGCCAGTACTCGGCGCTAGGCTGAAGAGACGCTAATGAATGGGTAGGTCATCATCCCACCATACACAACTTCTGCAGCAGTCGGGAGGCTGCCCATGCCAAAGTGCGCCAATCAATGCTAGCACGAGCCCTGGCTTCCTCCATGTAAGCAGAGGCAGATGACGCCACCAAGCTTGATGACTATGCAGGGCCGCCGGTGCGCCCCTGCCCATCAACGACGAATACCTCTGCTGGCGTAGGCTTAAGCAATCTTCACCATGTTTGGACACCTACCTCCTCTCACGACGACATCTTGCCTGACAAAGAGCACCGCTAGAACTATGATGTGTAAGGCCCTTCCCACTACTCCAAGGTGTACCGGTGTTAAAGGTCTGACATAAGCAAAAAAATGATGTAACAAAGCAATTAAAGAGGAGAGAGATAATTATGGTGACCCCAAGAGAAACAATGCTAAACATGTGGACCTATATAATATGGCTACCAACCAATGCATGAAGAATTTTAGGTATTAAACAATTAAATGAGGGAAGCTTAGCTACAAAAACTAACCACATATGCATTGTGGGGACTAATTGTCGTGGTTCTAACACTACAAAAAAAGACACATCCGTGACATTTTGGGCCGAACGAATTTTTTTTCTGTCATACATATGACACTTTTATGACGCTAATTGTGACAAAAACCGGTATCATCATAGATGTGGTGGGCTCCTACTTCTATGACAAAAAATCATGACAGAAAATGGGCTTTTCGTCCTAGGCGGGCCGGAGATGCAGCTGCTTGACATTCTTTGGGCCGTCCATGACGGAAAAAACCATGGTAGAAGCGAGGGCGAGGAAAATTTCGGGGAGTTCCCGGTTACGGTGGGAGGTCGGGGGCCGAGCGATGCACGTTTCTCTTGTACACGTACGCGCATGTGTGTGAGGCGTTGGCTCTAACTAAACCCGAGCGAGGCATTGGGCTCTAACTGAACCCGAGCAATTGCACTGCAGGCTACGCGTTACTGAACCCGAGCGATCGATCGATGGCTGTTAACTGAACCCGATCGAGCGATTCCTTTGCTACTGCTACTAACTAAAGCCGATCGATGCTGCCTCTGGATGAACAGTGAGCGTTGCGGGGGGGGGGGGGGGATGAACAGTTCCCGATGGGGGTGGATGAACAGGACCCCGTGGTGTTGCCTCTGGAAGAACAGGACCCCGATCGATCGAGCCGGTCGGGGCTGGATGAACAGGACCCCGTGGAGGGCTGGATGAACAGGACCACCCTGTGGAGGGCTGGATGAACAGTAGACGGTGGAGGGCAGGATGAACAGTAGCCCGTGGAGGGGTGGTTGAACAGGAGCCCGTGGAGAGGGCTGGTTGAACAGTAGCCGGTGGAGTAGCGCGCGGTGGAGGGTGGATGAACAGGAGCCCGTGGATGAACAGTCGCAGGTGGAGGCTGGAGGAGGTCGACGGTGGATGAACAGTAGCTCGTGGAGGCTAGAGGGGGTCGACGGTGGAGATG
This sequence comes from Triticum urartu, assembly GCF_003073215.2. Classification (NCBI taxonomy): domain Eukaryota; kingdom Viridiplantae; phylum Streptophyta; class Magnoliopsida; order Poales; family Poaceae; genus Triticum; species Triticum urartu. Next base: position 22,975,336 of record NC_053026.1, read on the forward strand.
AACAGTATCCCGTGGATTCCGTTTTGCGGTACGCCACACCCCTCCCGATGAACAGGACCCCCGTTTCGACCGTAGGAGGTCCGTTTCATCTGTTTTGTGGTACGCCACACCCCTCCCGATGAACAGGACTCCCGTTTTGACCGTAGGAGGTCCGTTTCCTCTGTTTTGCGGTACGCCAGACCCCTCCCGATCAACAAGACCCCATTCCGAATGTAGGAGGTCCGTTTCCTCCGTTGTGCGGTACGCTAGGCCTCGTTTCCATCGCTTGTTCCGTCCAAGCCCTCCCGATGAACACGACCGCGCATTCCGTCGTGACCCAGCCGGTTGGCTCCCATGCGTTCCGTTGCCTCCCGATGAACACGACGCATTCCGTTGCCTCCCGATGAACACGACGCATTCCGTTGCCTCCCCATGAACATGACGCATTTCGTTGCCTCCCCATGAACACGACGACGACGCTGTTTCTCCATTCCGACCCAGCCATGTCAACGAGCCCTCGCCGTACGTATGCGCGAGTAGGCGTTCGAGACCCCGCCCGTATGTACACATACATGGCTGTATTTTCTTTCTTGCAACCTGGCCGCCTCTACTACGACACGTGAGCGCCTCTACATCCACCAGTATATATGTACGTACACGTTCACGATCAGAATGACAACGCTACGTACACTTCGACCAGGTGGGTCCCGACTGTCAGGCACTTCCTTGCGTGCGAAGATGTAGCTGGTGGGTCCCAGCAGTCAGGGGGGCGAAATACGGTGGCCCGTCCAGTGGGTCCCCGCTGTCAGGTGGAGGAATAATTATTTTGCACGTAATAAGGAGGCACTTCCTTGCTGCGGCCGTGGACCTAGCTGCCAGTGTCTCCACGTACAGTCCATGTCCGATGGAAGCCGTTCCTCCATGTTGACCACGCCGCGCCGAGAGCACCAGGGCGGTGGACGACGGCGAGGCCTAGGAAGGGGACAACGCGGAGCCGGGGAAGACGCGGCAGTGTATCCCATGCGTAGAGGAGTATGAGGGCACTGGTTCGCTGCGGTGTGAGGCTGCCATCGCCGCAGAGTAATAGGGGGTGTGGGTGAGTAGAGGGATGGCCTGGCTAGCGGTGGGAGTAGTAGGGTGCGGTGAGGCCTCCGCCGCATCGCATCCGGCCACGAGAGGCAGGAGCCCGAGGCACGACCGGCGCTGGGTTGGGCGGCTGGAGCAAGAAGACCAGAGGTTGAAGAAGCACTATGGCCGATGGATGGACATCGTACGGTCACTGGAGCAAGAATCATGCATATTGACTAAGTTGACAAAGCCCTTCGTCCCCGTCAACTTAGTAGGCCCACAAGTCAGCCTGCCACTATACTGGGTCCCAGCTAACAGGGGGAGTATTCATTTTTTTTGTGCGTAATAAGGAGGCACTTCCTTGCGTGCGAAGATATAGCTGGTGGGTCCGAGCTGTCAGCGGCGGTAACGTTTTTTCGCGAAATACAGAGGCCATTTCGGTGGGTCCCTGATGTCAGGTGGAGGAATCATTATTTTGCGCGTAATAAGGAGGCATTTCCTTGCGTGCGGCCGTGGACCCAGCTGTCGGCCTCTCCACGTACAGTCCACTTCATTTGCAAGTCGGTCGTTGACCACGTTGACCAAGCCGCGCCGAGAGCACCAAGGCTGTGGACGACAACAAGGCCTAGGAAGGGAACGACACGGAGGCAGGGAAGACTCGGCAGTTGTTTCCCACGCGGAGGGGAGTACGACTGTATGAGGGTTTACTGGTTCGTCTTCCGTCACCGGAGAATAACAACATGTGTGGGTGAGTAGAGGGATGGCTAGGCCAGCGATGGGAGTACGGTGGGGCGGTGAGGCCTGCGAGGCAGCACATCCGGCCGCGGGGAGGAGGGAGTAGGCAGTCCCGCCAGAGCTTGTTTGAGTGGCTGGAGCAGGAAGAGTAGAGATTGAAGAAGCACGACGGCCGTTGGATGGACATCCAACAGTCACTGCTTGTGCGTCAACCTTTTTTTAGGAAAGCCTCAAATCTGTGGAAAATAGCAGACAACACATCTGCCATTATTTCTAATAATTTTCAGCCATTTGCTAATTCTTAAGGTTTTTTTGGAGCCCATATTCTTTTTGTTAGCATTACATCCCAAATTGTGGCCACGTTTAAAAAATTATACGAAAATTTGCATATTTTGGTGTGGTCCAAACTGTTTTTAATCCCGAAATTTCGACTCACATTCAAACTGATTTTAAAAATAAATGTATATCAATATAAAATCCAACAAATTCTCCATGCATAAAAATTAATGTAATTTAAAATCTTGAAATGAAAAAAAGATATGTGAAACTAATTGCCGGTTTGATGTGTTTTAAAAATGTACATCCCATTTCTCATTACTGATGGGCCATTTTCTCGGCCAGCCGAATGAAAGCTCTTCTCGTCTTGAAAGATTTGCAGCCCAACAGGCCTGACAAAGCGACTTACTTGGCAAATCACAAAAAAACTGGGCTGTGGCCGTGGACCCAGCTGTCAGCCTCTCCACGTATAGTACTCTTCCGATGGAAGTCGTTCCTTGACTACGTTGACCACGCCGCGCGGAGAGCACCACGGCGGTGGACGACGGCGAGGCCTAGGAAGGGGACGACGCGGAGCCGGGGAAGACGTGGCAGTGGAAGCCCGCGCAAAGAGGAGTACGAGGGTTCACTGGTTCGGCTGCGGTGTGAGGCTACCGTCGCCGCAGGGCCTGGCCAGCGGTGGAAATAGTAGGGGGTGGGGAGGCCTCCGCGGCACCACAGCCGGCCACAGGAGGCAGGAGCATGCGGCACGACCGGCGCTGCTTTGGGCAGCAAGAAAACCAGAGGTTGAAGAAGCACTACGGCCGTTGGATGGACATCGTACGGTCACTGGAGCTAGAATCGTTCATATTGACTAAGTTGACAAAGCCCTCCGTCCCCGTCAACTTTGTTGGCCCACAAGTCATCCTCCCACTATGGTGGGTCCCAACTAGTAGGGGGGTATTCATTTTTTGTGCGTAATAAGGAGGCACTTCCTTGCGTGCGAAGATATAGCTGGTCAGTCCGACATGTCAGTGGGGGGAAGGTTTTTTCGCGAAATACAGAGGCCCTTCCGGTGGGTCCCAGCTGTCAGGTGGAGGAATCATTATTTTGCACGTACAGTCCATGGCCAATGGATGTCGTTCGTTGACCAAGTTGACCAGGCCGCGCCACCTTGGCGGTGGACGACGGCGAGGCCTAGGAAGGGAATGGCACGGAGCCGGGGAAGACTCGGCAATGGTTGCCCACGCGGTGGGGAGTATGATGGTTTACTGGTCCGGCTGCAGTCACCGGAAAATAACAGGAGGTGTGGGTGATTAGAGGAATGGCCTGGTCAGCAATGAAGTAGGGTGGGGCGGTGCGGCCTGTGCGGCAGCACAGCCGGCCACGGGAGGCGGGAGCAAGCAGTCCCACCGGAGCTGGTTTTGGCGGCTGGAGCAAGAAGATCAGATATTGAAGAAGCAGCACGGTCGTTGGATTAACATCCAACGGTCACTACTGCTACAATCGTTTGTGGACTAAGTTGACAAAGCCAAAGTACACGCCAACTTAGTAGACCCACAAGTCAGCCTCCAAATCTGTCCCAAACAGCATACAGCCTGAAATTTCTAGTCAGATTCAAATTAATTTTAAATCTAAATATACCTTAATTTAAATTCAACGAAATTTTACCCGCACAAAAACAATGAAATTTAAAATATCAAAATCCGAAAGAAAACAGTATTTTGGAACTAATTGTCTGTTTGCTGTATTTTTTCATTTGACAGCCCATTTATTAATACTTATAGCCCATTTCTTATTACTTATAGCCCATTTTCTGGGAAAAATGCATCCCTCCTCGTCTTGAAAGATTTCCGGCCCAGCAGGGCGTAGAAAAGCAAGTAGGCCTACGTTGGTTATTCTTCAGAAAACAAAATAGCTGGCTAGCCATTTTCAGAAAGGAAAAAAACAAACTAGGCTGGTCATGTGCTAAACATATGAAATAAATGCCTGGGCTAGACGGGCCACAGGTCCCGCACAACCCAGTTGATACCCTTCTCCGCCCCGAAAAAACAAAATTACTGCGCGCGCTGCTGGGTCCCTACTGTCATCCTCACCATGTATAATCATCTCCTTATTCCTCTCGGTTGTTGACCATGTTGACAACACCGGAGGGCGGCGCCGCGGCGAGCGAACCAAGGAGGAGGACGATGGTGAGGCCTCGGACGGGAACGAACAGGAGCCGGGGCAGATCACAGCCAGCCATGCGAGGCGGGAGCAGGCGGTCCCGCCGGCGCTGGTTTGGCTTTGGTGGCTCAAGGAAGAAGAGACTGAAGAAACACGACAGAAGTTGAATGTCAATCCAACGGTCAATGTTGGCACAATCATTTGTTGACTAAGTGGACACCAAGTAGCATACTTTTTTATATATAGGAAGAAAACTGCGAGGAAAATGCGTTCGTCTGCCGTCCTCCTCACAGGGAACGTTCGCCACATAAGTGACTAGCACCCTTGGTTTTCAACCGAGAGGTCTTGGGTTCGAGTCCCAAGAACTCTCAGTTTTGTCCTCCTTCCTTCCTCGCAAAAAAGGGAAAGAAAATCAAAGACTTGGGAAGGCGTACAGAACAAGCTAGTGTACCAGTAAAGAGACGTTGCCGAGTTTTAGAAAAAAGAAAGACGTGCTCCTGTAGCTGGTTGGAATCCAAACCTAGACTATGACTATATATGGTGCTATGCTACTCTGCAAGTAATGAAACTGACATATCGAACATTCGCTTCTCCTCTTCTCTACTTACTCTGCCTAGCATCAGAAGCTCTGGCCGCAGCAACCATGTCCATTGGCTGCTCATCCACCTGCTCTTCAGCAGGCAACAACCAGATATGCGCCAAGTCGCAACCCGTACCATTGCATGTGGGTCTCATCACACCCTCACCGACACGCGCACCGTAGCCGATTGCTCATCGCAACCCGCTGCCGTTGGTGTGGTGCCACTGCTGCAAATCACGCAGAGTCATCCGTCGCGTCTCAACCACAATCCACAACCCTGGCCGAGTCTTCTACAAATGCCCGAATCATGGGGTAATAATATGTTTAAGTGTTGTTCTGCTGCTTTCAGTTGCTGATTTTTTAATAGTTTGGTGGATGATCTACCAATTTGATTCATGCAGAAAAGGGAAGATTCGTGTGATTTGTATTTCTGGGAAGTTGCTGATGTGGGGGAATGCAACTACGCTGATTATTTGGTTAGCCGAGGAATCCCAATACCAGTAGGTTGGGGTGTTGGACAAGTAACTGAAGAAACGACAGAAGAGGAAGATGCAGAGCAGAAGGTTAAAGATGCAGTTCCTCTGACCATGGCCAAGCAACAGCTGCTGAACGGCCTTGACAGCAATGAGGAGATGAAAGAGCTTGTGAAGATAATGGGCAAAATCGATGTGCTCTGTAGGATGATTGTCTCTTTATTTGCAGTGTATGTAGCACTTGTGATATATTCAGTGGCTACGACATGAGCACTTTGCTGAAACTAGTAATGAATGAAACCTGTGTAGCAGGCTGGGCGTAGTGTTGTGAACATCTAATGATTTCTATTAACGGAAATCAGGGGGTTTCCCCTTTTGCTCATATAAATAAATAAATAGCAGAGGCTCTGTCGGGTCAGCTTTGTTCTCATTCGAAGACGTCGAGCAAATTGCAGTCCAACAACAAACTATGTCATCAAATTCAAGTTTCACAGCCAAATATGAGTACAACTAAACAACAATGTCATCATGTTTTAGTTGTCATACAATCACCAAACACAAATCAGCATACATAACAAGTGATGTTCTCACAGCAAAATACTAAACAACATGTTCATCAGGTTTCAGTTGTCATAGCAAACACAATTTCACATAGTAGATAAAAAACGTCTTCTAACAGGCAAATACGACAAAAGCAATGTAATCGTCATCCGCAGCAGCAGCGTCAACATCTTCGCCATGTGTATCAGTCTGAATCGTAATTCCACACGGTGTCATCTTCTTCTTCGTCCTCAACGTCCTCGAACGTTGGCTTCTTCTTGATCAACTCTTGTATGTCCATAGCACGACAGGCAATCTTTTCGCCGGCGTCATTGACGTGATGGTTCTCAAAGATATTAGGAATATCTGTGTTATCTTGTACAGCAGGAGTAGTGTAAGCATCATCTTGTTGTGCAACTTCATTAAACGAATTCCTCTGCTCAAACCTTTGCAATACTCTCCAGTCATTGCTACGTGCAAATGTGTCTTCCAAGAAAAATATCTGTGTTGCTTGATTTGCCAAAATAAAAGGCTCGTTGGTCTGGTACGCCGCCTTGACATTGATGGATTTGAAATAATCATCAGCTCTGGGTTTTGCGATCCTGGAAAACAGGTTATACCAATGACAGCACAACAGAACCACACACCCATGATCCTCGAAACTGGAGATATGCTGCAACTGAATAATGTCTGTTATGTTAGCATACATTTCAGTTATCTCTTTGTCACACGTATCCGTGCTCATGATGGCACTGTTTTGTGTCTTCCTGCCTTTGTCTCGTGCAAGGGTGTTGTAGTGCACATCTCCAACTATGCAAGATTCATAATGTCTTACCCGAGTATCAAGACCCATTGCCAGTGAGTAAAGGGCATCATCAAGTGCCTGCCCATCCTCCCGCATCTTCTTAACCTATGGTTAGAAAATAGACAAGCTGATCATCTTATGTACTCAATATATTAAAAAAACTGACAGTGCACTTCAAAAGCTTACATGGTTCTTGAACCATTTCGCAAATCCCGCCATAACTAGTTTGTCGATGTTTCTTGGATTTTGCAGCAGTAACTCCTCTTTGTAGATGCTGCACAACATAGTGATCGCATCAAACATCTAAATATATAAGAATGTGCTACAAGTTTAGTAGATTACGATGTATAAGCTGCAGTACTGCACTTACTTGATATAAGGTAGTATCTCAAGACAGTTATTCAACACATACCAAACCATTTTGTCCAAATCTTTAGGTTTGTCCTCTTGTCGACTCTTCCCTGTAACTCGAACAGAATAATCGAAAACATTGATCCCGGGATTGTCTTCACCCACCTCTTTGCTAAGCTGATCAGCTATTTCAATGTATTTTGAGCAGAATGTCAACGCTTCTGTAGCAATGTAGGCCTTTTCAATGGAACCCTCGGGTCTAGCTCTGTTCATAACATAGCCCTTGAAAGTGCCTAGCCGCCTTTCAATAGGGTACATCCAGCCATACTATACAGGACCTCTAAGTAGTGCCTCATCAGGTAGATGAACATCCAAATGCACCATCACATCAAAGAAGGCTGGAGGATATATCTTCTCAAGGTCGCATAGGATAGTTGGTATCTTGTCTCTAAGACGCTCCAAAGCATCTATCCTAATATTCCTACTGCAGAGTTCCCTGAAGAATTGTCCCAACTCTGCAACTGCTCTGTATAAGTCAAGGCGACCCAATCCTCTAAGGATAACAGGTAAAACCCTTTGAAGTAGGACGTGGCAGTCATGAGTTTTCAACCCTTGTACCTTGTTTCCATCTGCACTGACTCTCCTTTCAGGGTTGGAAGCAAATCCATGTGGGAATCTCACACGTGATAGGACCTCGCAGAATTCTTTTCTTTTTACCTTGTCCAAGACGTACACAACTGGTGCCATATCCCATGGTTTACCTTCATCTTGCACCTGCAAATCCTTTCTGATACCCAGGTGTGTCAAATCAATCCTAGATTTTAAGGTATCTTTCATCTTGCCTTCAATATTAAGAAGTGTGCCGATAATGCTGTCACATATATTTTTCTCGATGTGCATCACATCAAGATTATGCCGCAGATCCAAATCTTTCCAATACTCCAAGTCCCACAAAGTGGACCTGCGGGTAAACAATAATCTCTCTTCTACCCTGCCACGCTTCCTTTTCCCTCTACCATTACCAGGATGGTTTCCTGGTGTAATATGTCTGACCTTCTCTAATTCCACTTGCAACTCATCGGTGGTGAGCCTCTTTGGCGCATCACGGTTTTCATGCTTTGCATTGAACACATGTCTTCGGTATTTTCTAGGATGTGGCTTGTCCTTGGCAAGGAAACGTCGGTGTCCAATGTAACAGATCTTGCTAAGTATTGCGTATGACAGCGGATCCCTGTCACAGCGAACACATGCATTGTAACCATGTGTCGTTCGCCCTGACATAGTGCCCAAAGCCGGATAATCATGGATGCACCAAATTATAATAGCACGCAGAAAGAAATCAGCTGGTGGGATGTTATATAGGTCTCGAGTGAGAACACCCTTCCATAGCTGTTGAAGTTCCTCCACAAGAGGATCCATGAAGAAATCAAAATCCTTTCCAGGACTTTTTGGACCTGGGATGAGCAAGGCCATCATGTGGTTTGATTCTTTGGTGCAGACATTTGGAGGCATGTTGTAAGGGATAACAAGAACTGGCCACATGCTATATGTGGCGCTCTGGTGGCCAAATGGGTTAAATCCATCTGAAGCTAAGCCAGGTCTAATGTTTCTCGGGTCAGCAGCAAACTCTTTGTGTTTATCATTGAAGCTTTTCCACTCACTACCATGAGATGGATGGCTCATTACATTCTGATCTCTGTACTCCTGGTTCCTAGAATGCCACAGTACATCATCTCTTGTTTTAGCATCATGAAACAACCTCTGCAATCTTGGTGTAATTGGAAAATGTCTCAGAACATTATGAGGAATCCTCTTCACAGCATTGCCATCTTTCCATCTTGATGATTTGCATTTCAGGCATTCACTTAAGTTGGCATAATCCTTCCGAAACAGAACACAATTATTCTTACAAACATGGATCATATCATATCCAATTCCAACTACATGAAGGAAATTCTTCATTTTACTGTAGGTGTGTGGCAGCTCAGACGCATTTGGGAAAGATTCGTGGAAAGCAGCCAACATCGCATCGAATGATTTGTTGGTCATCCGCTCAGATGTCTTCACCTGAAGAAAGGTGACCATAGCTGAGAATACTGACAGCTTATTTCCTGGGGTGACAACAACGTTGCATTGTTCCAACATGCGGGCCCACCGTTTTTCTTCTGCAGGTGAAAGTTCACGGAATGCACGAGCATTTCTTAGCATTGTTTCAATCTTGGTCAAACTCACTGGCTCCGCCGCCACCACCTCCTCCTCCTCTTCCACCTGAGCATCAGGCAGATCAAGATGGTGATCTGCTGCTTCCACGTAGTCAATAACATTGACGTTCACAGCTTCACCCTGATGAACCCACCTAGTATATGTGACCGACATCCCATACAAGTGTAGATGATTTTGCCCAGTTGACTGGGGTCTTGTAACCGAATTCATACAACTGCTACATGGGCAGAGCACATCTGATTTCGGACCACCGTACTCAGCTCTGATAAAGTTCATGAAGTTTTCAACCCCCTCGACATATGCAGTGGAGAATCTTCGAGCAGAAGTTATCAAAGTCCTGTCCATCTATTAGACATACAAATTAGTTCTTCTACTAGATATTATAGGAAAAACATATATGCTTTTTTATGAAGTCCAGAAAAAAATACCTAGGTCGATGTCTAAAGCCATGGCAAGATATTTGGACGAGCAGATCTAAGTAACGAAATATATGTAAAGCTAATTCAGCAAACAAATTTGAGTGCCAAATTATGGCAGGCTATTTCAGCAGTCAATGAGGCCAAGCACATAGCCATCGAACTATCGAAGGCCATCGCAGCAACAAAGATCGAGTATAAAACGATGTAGAGCTATTTCAGCTAATAGATTGGCTACTAGACCATGGCAATCTACGTCACAATAAATATATGGCAGGATATTTTAGCAACTAATCGGCCTTGGTATGCCATCTCAGCTAAGCAGATTGAGTGCAGAACAGGGCAAGGAAGCTTCTTAAGCAGAGCATATTGACAGTAAACTACTTCGGCAAATAGTGAGATTAACAACGTCTATCAGCTAACATTCAGCGCTACACCGACATGAACGGGACCTCAGTCTAGAATGCGCATACCGTGGGAGAAGCTGACCGCCGTGCGTCTCCACACGAACGTCGCCAGCGGTGGCGGCGCTGACCGCCGTGCGCCTCCAGAAGAACGTAGCCAAAGGTGGCGGCACGGCTAGAGGACGGCAGTCTATGAGAGCATACTGTGGGAGCGATAGGATCGCCGAACTGCGGAGCCGACATATCAGCGCGGCGGGGAGGGTGGCTTTGGCAGAGCGAATGGAGTGGAGGGGGACACGGGGGAGGGGGGTTTGGGGAATATTATTGGCTAGTTGGCCGAAGGGCGGTTGAATCGGATTTTGGGGGGAATTTTTGGGTGTGGGGGGGGGAGGATTTTTGCGCGGTGGGCGGGGGGAGTTTGGCGCATGGTCGTTTTCTCCAAGTGCAGTCCCATGTGTCAGTGAAGAGGCAAGATGAAGCGCGCTCCGTTTGCGTGAGCCGTGTGCAGGACCGAACGTGTGTGGGGTGCAGTGCGACCGCGACAGGAGTGATGTGAGTGTACCACATTTTTTCCTTTTAAACTAGGTGCTTCGCCCCCTCAAAAAAAATCTGTTGCTTCGCGTGATCCATCGATAGTACTACTAGTAATCCGGTAATCCCGACTAAAACGGCGCGGCCGGGTATTTTCCCGCGCGATATGCTAGGAGGTTGGCTTAGTTGGGTTTTTAGGACGAGTAATGCTACACCTACTTAATCCCAGTTACGTAATTAATGTAATGTGAAATGTGTGAGCTGTTGATTGTAGATTGGGGGGAGGGAGGGGCCCACCACCATGAAAATCAGGGGAGGAGAGAGAGAGGCAATTTACGTTAACCCTTTCGTAGGTTCTCGTAGATGTAGAAAGATGTGGCCGATCCTGCAATATAGGCCGTCCGATCTATATCTAACGGATAGGAAGGAAACTATGACAATTTACCCGTACTCCTCTCCACATTTGCAGATAAGGCTTTCACTCATTCATCCTTTTCTCCCACAAGATCTTGATCTTCCGTGCAACGCACGGGCATCTTGCTAGTACTCCTAAAATATGTATATTATTGTGAAAGTTCATATACACCGACCGAGATTAATGCAAACACGGCATATTTTCATTACATTTCGAACTTTTATAGGACAAAAAATTAAAAGAAACCCGACCCTAAACCTATTCTATGGTGGCGACCGACGTCCTCCATCTGTGATCTCCATGTACGGGGGTGGGGTTCAAGACCCGTGAAGTGAAGGTGTGGTCTCCGGCGAGGAAAAGTAGAACACGGGAGACGGACCGGCTAGTTGGCACACCATGCCCTGCCGCCTCCCATGCCCTACTCATCCTCGGAGGAGTCCCTGACCTCGGCGGTGCCGGACATTGGACGGTGGCACGTAGGACGCATGGCTGACGGTGCTCCCGTCATCGGCCGCCAGCGTGGCCACCGCTTGTGCGGCGACTTGAGCGAGGGCGGCGACCTCCAGCTCCATCCCCGAAGACAAGCTCTCCCGCAGAGCGTTCGCGCTTGCGGTCATGGCGGATGTGGTTCCAGGTAGGAGGACGATGCACTATGGTGTGGAGGTTAGCTGGGCATTGCCGCTTTAAGTAGTGCATTTCGGTGAGGCCAAGCGTCCGGGTGCGTCATTAAGTCGCCGGAGTTGGTTCCGCGGGCACCGAGCCTCTTAATGACGACATACGAACGGACGACATGAATGCGGGCAGCTGGCGCCGGCTGGGAACGCACCGCGCGACGGCGCGAGGGACGAGGGTTTTGGTGTGCCAGGGTAGTCAGCTATGGTCGTGGCAACGTTGGAGATGCCCTTTGCTCACATGCGATCCCCGCATGTCATTGAAAAAGCAAGACGACCCGGCATGGTCTCAGGTCCAGAGGATGCAGTTGGCCGCGCTACACCACTCCGCGGACGCGTCGCGGCGCCCCGTGCATCCTCGACGAGCCGGGTGTTGGGGTGTGTTTGGATTGTGGCCAAAGTGCACCTTGCCAAAATTTTGGTCATGACCAAAAGATTGGTCTTTGTTTGGATGGTTGCCATTTTTTTTGCATGCCAATGAACTCTAGCCAACTCTAGTTCATTTTTCTTGACAATGTCGGCCAAATCATGGGCAACCAATACCTCAACCGAAATTTTGGTCATGACCCAAAGATTGGTCTTTGTTTGGATGGTTGCCATTTCTTTGGCATGCCAATGAACTCTAGCCAACTCAAGTTCATTTTTCTTGCCAATGTTGGCCAAATCATGGGCAACCAATACCTCAACCAAAATTTTGGCTACCCAATGCTTTGATGTGGCAACCTTGGGCACAAACCAAACATACCGTTGGTCGTGCCACAGCACTAACGCCACCCTTGGCAAACTGAAACTGACCGTGTCTAGCGATGATATGAGCGTGTCGCTCACCGCGGTCGCCGTGTCTAGAGGTGGTACTGGAGCTGCGCCCCGTTGTTGGCCCCAACGACCCACATGAACGGTTGTCGGTGGTGAGGAGGTCGTGGGCCAGCTCCTCCATTGCACTAGTCTGCGCTACGTCGTCCCGACGGGTGTGCCCCACATGTCTGTTTCCCTGTTTTCCTGGCCATATTCGAGCGTCAGTGCTCCGCGTTGCGCATTAGGCCTTTCACTATGTAGGCCAAGCGAGACAACTTATTGTTTATTTGAGCCATTCAAGTATAATCATGTGGCGTTTGCTTATTTCTCATTCCTCTCCAACCCTCTTCTCCATCGATCATGTCGCCCTCCAGTCGAGTCCATCCTCCCGCATGCCTCATTTGAACATTCCGCCGAGTATCATTCGCATGTACCCACCCTAGTCCTCTTTCAATAGATCTCGGACCCCGAGATGAAATCAAGAGGGAACGAGTGGGGGCACGTGATACCTAAGGCGGATTCAAAATTTTGAACCGGTGATCATAGCATCCGCAAATCATATATAAAGGGTATTCAATGTTCGTTTCGTTTTTGAACGTACAGTATACTCCCTCCTATCCTTTCTAGTTTACATATAAGTTATATGTGTAGTCAAAGTATATCTACTTTGATCAAAAAGGTATCAACATTCAACAACGCCCAATCAATATTGTTAGATTCGTACGTACTCCTAGATTTGTACTCGAGATGGTTTCCAATTTGACTATTGACAAGATTAATAGTACATGAGATGTATAATGTGAAAATTATATCATTGGAAACTCCTTTCACATACAAATTTGATCGTATGCTTTGTGTAAGTTGCATGTCATATATTATTACTCTAACATTTGGTCAAAGTTAGCCTCAAAAAATGCATTAGACCCTGTATGCTTTGTGTAAGTTGCATGTCATATATTATTACTATAACATTTGTGTAAGTTGCATGTCATATATTATTACTCTAACATTTGGTCAAAGTAGTATAGTGGAAGTGGATCCTCTGACGTAGGTATCCCTGCCTTACCCTCCTTTTCGGTCACTTACTGGCGGACCCCATGGTTGCTAGGCCCCGCATGTCAGTTACTCAATGGGTTCGGCCACGTCAGGGGATCCTCATCCGTAGTATACTCCCTCTGTTTTTATTTACTCCGCATAAGACAGAGGGAGTGGTGGTATAATAAATGACGCAGGCGGGGGAGGGGGAGGGACGTCGGTTTGCTCTCAACTGCGGTCTCACAAGCGAGCGAAAACGCAAGACGAAGCGCGTTCCATTCGGTGAGCGACATGGAGGGTCCAGCGTGCTGGGCTGCAATGTGAACGCGACAAGAGCGATGTATAGTCAAAACCGATTGACCGGTCGTCGCCGGAACCACTATTCACACCAGAATCTTCGCTGCTCGGCCTACGCCAGCCACTTCCCTAAGACCACGCCAAATCTCCAGCCCATTCCCCCACCTTTCGATCCCCTAGCCCGCATCAAGCGTCCCCTAGTTCGCCGGAAAGCCATGGTGCGCTGCAAGATCACTTACTACAAGATGCTGACGCCTGAGCGGCGCGCAGAAATCATGGCGGCGGTCAGCGCCACAGACCTTCGTTCCCAAGCTCGCTTTGCGGCGGGCCAATTCCCGAGTTCTCTAGAGCCAAGCTACGAGAAGGAAGCCGATCCAATGTTCATGGGGGAGGTCGCGGCGCAGAAGGCCCCCGATGGGCATGAGACGATGGACGTCGACTTCGTGCCGGCGTCCGAGTCCCCCATGGTGCAGGCGGACCAGCGGTTCGACATGGCGATACTAAAGGAGGACCGGGAGGCAGAGGCTCAACTTGACGCGGAGCGCGCGCATGCCGCTGCCATCGAGGCTCTCCTGCAGGCGGAACCGGATGTCGTGGATGTGAACCGGGCGGCGGAGGCTCAACATGAGGCAGAGCGCGCGGATGCCGCTGCCATCGAGGCCCTCCTGCAGGCGGAACCGGACGTCCTGGACTTGAACCGGGCGGCAGAGGCTTGACTCAACGCAGAGCGCGCGGATGCCGCTCTCATCGACGCCCTCCTGCAAGCGGAACCGGACGTCCTGGACTTGAACCGGGTGGCGGAGGCTCGACTCGACGCAGAGCGCGCGGATGCCGCTGCCATCGAGGCCCTCTTGCAGGCGGAACCAGACGTCCTTGACTTGAACCGGGCTGTGCTCTCGTCCGTGCAGAGCGCCCGCATGCTCCGCTTGAACGAGTAGCTGGAGGCCGAGGACAACCACGGTGCGGAGACACACGTCGGCAGCGGCGGCTGGTTCACGCCGGCAGCCAAAGACAATGAGGTCGTCTCTTTCCGCGAGCAGTGATAGTTCTTCTTTATGTTGTTGTTTTTATGGATCTTTTGCTGTGTAAAAATATATATTTGTTATGCAAGTCGCCTGACTTGGGTCAGTCTACCATTTCAGGCGGTTGGATGAATATCCTACGTCTCCTAACCCTTCTTTCCTTCTTCCTCACCTCTTCTTCTTCCCCAACAGACCACCACACGGGCCGTACAGATACTCCCCAACATGCGGTTGGTTAAACATACTCTATGAACGAAAATTATGTGTCAGCGATAGGATGGCTGAGTTTGGTGTGTTCACATGCGACAGCATGTGTCAGTGAGGGTGCGTTCCCTTGGTTGGGTTTGCGGCGTGCAGGAGCGACTGTGTGAGGGTGTGGTGCGACCGCGGCGTGCAGGATCGACCGTGTGAGGGTGCGGTGCGACCGCGATAGCCGTGCGCAAGTGTACCTCCTTCTCATTTTGAAAACTTTAGGCAAGCTTGGCAAAAATGTGTGGCGAAGTTTGGCAATGCAAGGCCTAGACCCAAACAGGATAAGTACGTACGTACTAGGAGTACTAGTGTTAAAAAAGAAAGGCTGGGTTTTCCTTCGCGGGATTTAATCGATACAAATCCTCGTTTCACGTGTCAATTAATGCGTATTTTTTTCTCCAAAGACCAAAGAGATAACCATCTCACTCCTCATCGCTTGATTAATGCAGCGCCATGCAAACCAACCTTCTCACTTCCTCATGCATGCACGGGATATTAATGTCTTTGGTTGCTAACCCCATAAATTTTGCCTCGATTAGTGTTAGTGGGCCTTTGCAAATTGGAATTTTGATATACTGGCCTTGTGTACAAAAAAATGGAGGTAGTAACTATATTTGACTTCCTTCCTCATTGCGGTGACGTCGACGATATTTTTTTGGTGGTTTGGCGAAGTGCGTTCGACGGAGAACACCATTGAGGGAGACCACGGTAAGTCATTCGCAAGTGCCGCCTGCAAGCCGAGACAACCGCCTTATTTGCATCCAGGAAATCCTTTACTAGTACTACTAGGAGTAACTATTGCGGTGAGATGGCTTCTCGAAGAAGACAATGGAGAAGTGGAGTCAGCGAAGAGTGAAATGATGGTTGCTTCTTCGTGCTTTTGTGATTTGACGCCTCACTGCTTTGTGATTTGTGATAGAAGGGACAGGGGAGTAGACTCTATGCTCTATACTGTACTACATTCGTCCAAGCATGGGAGAAAGAGGAGAGACATTGTATTTTTCTATTCCTTCAATCAATCAATCAGGGAGCTTCGGTTCCATCTTTTTGGCTTTGTCAACACCGTCCATAATGGTTCCCATGATGCCAAAAGCTATTTTCACATTTGGCTACACATTGTGGATGCCCTTAACTGTACCACTTGGTTTTGCTCCTGTGTGCTATCTATACAAATCTCAATTATTTTGATCTAAAAAAATTATAGAATCGAGATTAGTAAAAAGGAGGTGATTTTGCCGCGCGGATGGCGGGGAGGTTTCTTATTTGAGAAATGCTACATCCACGTAATGGTTTATGCAAAGTTATGAACTGATGTGATGTGGGACTATTTGATTGGATTAAAGGAGAGGATTAGGCCCACCCCACCTGAAAATCAGGGGGCCATATATAAATTAGATGGAAAGTATACGTAGCAGCTACGTAGCCCTTTCTAAGTCTAGGATTAGGCTTCTTATTTTCGGAAGACGTTGTCCTGGCGGTTTGCTAACATGCGGTCCCACGTGTCAGTGCTTTACCAAGCCGATCCACGTCCCACATGAGGCAGAACAACGACAGAAGCAACACGTGGTTAAGTTGAAGAAGATGAGGGAGAAGCGGATTCAACAACGAGTGAAATGATGGTTGCTTCGTCCCTCCAACTTAACTGCGGGAAAGGTGCAGCTTTGTGACTTGACGCCTCATTGCTCATTACTATGCCGACGCCATGACTGGGGTGCTTCACCCCGGCTGCTCTCCATTGTATTCCGGTATGGCACGTGGACCCGGTAACTTGATGCCCCACATGTCGGCGAAAGGGACTAGAAGATTTATGAAAGCGAGTGCTCCACTCTTACGACGGAGGAGTAGACGACATGATGGCCCAATGAACTGTCACTTGTACTGTATAGTACTATACTTTTGCTATTTCGCACGATCCATCGATACAAACCCGATTAAACAGGAAAGGACAGGATTTTTCCCGTGCGGTAGATGATACTGGCCATACATTTCAAAGGCAATTTTAATGTATGCAAACCAAATAATTATAAGTAACAATATGATATCTAGTAAAACTAAAAACACATATAATTTATTGTGTTAGAGTGTAGTAGTAGTGCTGTATTGCATAGTTGTTAGATGTAACATGCGAGAACGTGTAGAGATGTAGTTTTGGAGGGCCTACAGAGAGAAAAGCGTAATACGGTCACCGAACTTCAGAATAAGCTGATTACGGTCACTATATACGTTTTGCGGTGATTATACGGTCACTTGCTCATAGCTCAGCATCGGATTGCACTCTGTTGACCGGCCAGATAGTCTGCATGGCGCCATGTTGACTAGTTAAATTGACCATGTTCGTTGTGGGTCCCACCTGTGAGTTCGCATAGGCAAAAGGTCAGATAAACACAAATTTATGCAGGCGCGACAAGGCTCCAACCCGTGCGCGGGAATCACCTGGTTGTGTATGTGTCTGTCAGGGTCTGATGTGTGCGCATGCACATGTTGGTTGAGCACTTGAGCGTGAGAGTGTGTGTTGGTCGTGTAGTGTACTGGTGTGTGCATGCATGCGTGCGTGTGTGCGTGTGAGTGTTGCGTGCATGCATGTGAGTGTTGCGTGCGTGCATGGCTGCGTGTGTACGTGTCAGTGTTGCGTGCGTGCGTGGGTGCGTGTGTTGCGTGGATGCAGTTCATGTGCATGCGTGCATGTGTGTGTATAATCACCACACCAGCTCCTGTGTGTTAAAACAGACGGCTCAACATACCAATACAAGGCCATCTTGTCCGCTGTGCCCGCGGTCATGACTTCGAACCACCGTCCAAATATTTTTTTGTCATTTGTTTTCATTCTTACTAGCAAGATGCCCGTGCGTTGCATGTAACATCAAGATGCATTTGTATGACTTGTTTATCTTGTGAGAGAAAAGGATGAACGAGGGAAGGCCTTATTTGCAAATGTGGAGAGGTGTGTGGGTACCTTTTTGCAAAATTGCCATAGTTTCTTTCCTATCCGTCAGATATAAATCGGACGGCCTATATTGGAGGATGGCAGGCACACCATCATGACCAACTCTATTTTTTATAAGAGTGTATTTTATGTATTTTGTAAGAGTGTAGATGTAGAGTAGATACAATTCGACAGGTGGGCACGATGGTAGTGAGATAATGTGATGCAACACTAGAGGTGCCACCTAGAGCGTTTAACTGGTCAACTAGTCATGTCATGAGCAAATACAGAGTTGTACGGTGAGCCCGTGACTGCATAATAACCACTAAACGTAAATGGTGACCGTAATGAGTGGATTCTGAAGTCCAATGTACGTATCGTGCTTTCGTTTCAAATACAATGATCGTCATTGCATATATCGCGAGAGAAAGATGAAACATGCGTGAATTTTCTGGGGGCTTACTTTTAGAGGACCTGGAGATAGTTTTGTGTGCATACGTGAAAGGGGCGTACAGGGGGGGGGGTATGCGATGGAGAGAGAGATGCTCTTCGTTTCTCTTTATTATGACTAACTTTGTATATAGTATAAAAATATACAAATTCACAGTGCCGAATAAATATCATTGTGGGCACCATGCAATGCATATTAGCGTTCGTACTCCTCCATATAACTTTGTAATGTTGTATATATGTAGAAACTCTAAAATATTTTTTTGGCCACACTTTATTCAAAAGGAATGTTGTATGCGAAATAAATGTGAAGAGAGGGCTTTTTAGATCAATGGGGTACGTGATGTAACATGTGTGAATGTGTAGTTGATGCATTTGGCGGGGCCTAGAGAGGTATGTGTGTGTATTACGTATTCGAGAGAGGCATGGATAGAGGGGCCGACGGGGGGGGCGTGGGAGAGATAGCACAAGAAATGAGAGTGGTCTAGAGAGAGAGACGAATATGACGTCATGACTAGATATTCCATTCCCTTGAGTGTGTATATGCAAGGGGGAGGGAATAGAGGCACCAGGAGAAATTTTCTGTGTGTGTGGTGTTTGTGTTGGTATGTGTGGGTTTGTGAAGATAATGAGACGTGGGGGCAGAGGGTGTGTCACCGCATGAGGTCCGGTGGGTCGAGGTGAGGCCCTTCATTCTGTTCCGTCCTGCGCCACATTGGTCGGCGCGTGACGCATTTAGGAAGACCCATGGATGACTAGTCGTACAAGACAAAGATAGCAGAATTGTGAAGGACTCTGTGTCCACTGACAAAGCCGGCTAGGATTTGTAACCCTAGGTTCTCGGACTAAGGTAACCCCTTTATCTCTGATATTACTATTCATCCAACCTAACTTTAAGGGGCATCCTACAGAATGCTCTGCTAGAATCATACTCGTCGATTAGGAAGAGAGGTGTGAGACAATGCGTGAGAGACAGGCGTAAAGATAATGTGCGTACATGAGACACGTAGGCAGGTCCATGTATATAGAAAGGGTCGATGAGGATTGTCCGTGTGTATGTTTGCGAGAGGAAGAGTGCTTGTGATAAAGGTTAGTGAAAACAGTTGTAAATGGTTACGAGAGGGAGGGAGGGTTATATCTAGAGCATGTGTGCGAGAAAGACACCTCGGGAGAGAGTGTGTGAGCATGTGTGAGAGACCACCGATGGAGAGTGAAACTACACGTAAAAGACTGCTCTACGCATTGATTAAAGATATAAATTGTATCCAAATATTAGGATGGGATCATGATATTTGCAATTCGCGTAAGGAGCGGTCATTGATCCATCAGACATCTAGATTCTATCGAATTTGAGCATGTCTATGTTATTATTCGACACAATTGATCCACATAGTTAGTATTTTGAACTCCAGACAATGCATCGCTTTAGCAATCGAATATAAACGTGAGAATAGTTCATGTTGTGTGTGTAAAGCACATTATACATATGAAAGTTACACAATGGACATTATAAATAGCTACTACCTATGAACTAGCATACATTTGAAGTCAACTTAAGGTGGTTTAAAAAAATTGAATTCAACGTGAAGTCCATTCAATTATTTGAATTTGATATCATGGCATTTGTAAACCATACCTAAATTATGGGGGCACCAATCTTTTCTCTGATTTTGTACATAATAGCATATGTAGTCGTGTACAAAATAGATTCAAATTTAGCTCCTCCATTCCAAAATAATCATAGTTATAGGATTTTCAAGTGTCAAAATTTCAAAAAGAAGCGGATAATTTAATGAGGTTTTCAAACATACAAGGTCAAATATAACGTTGTATATTTAGGTCAATCCTCATAGTTCAAGAGTACTCTAAACGTGAATGCTTGTGTTTCAAAATTTCAAACGAAGCGCCAAAAGAGCCTCTACTCGCCCGAAACCGCGTGAGACCAATGTTTGGTAGTACAAGGAAATTAATTTTCTAATAACTCCGACCCGTGAAACCTACCGGCCCAACGTCCAAAGGTCTAAACCAGGGTAGGTTTGTAGCTTCATCTAGACACCACGCAACCGCATCCGAAAAACAGTCATACTCAATGGCCGCCTAAGCACACATGCGCACGGCTGAAATTGCTCCCGCCCACTATTTGGGAAACCTGGGATTACCATCCTACCCCCGACCCGCAGTAGGTCCGAAATTTAAGAGGGGGCAAAGTTTGTACTTTCCCCAAATTTCAAACAAGCGCGTCCCATCTTCTATTCAAAAAAGCCAAAAAAAGCGCGTCCCAGACCGAAACATGGTTCCCGCCACCCGTATGATTCCCCATTCGTACTCCGTGGGCGCCCAAACTACCTCTCCACCAGCCGCGAAACCCCGACGTCCTCCGTCCGCCACCCCATCCCCACCCATCAACCGCCGCCCTCCTCCATCACGCCGGAGCCGATCCCCCGATGTTGTCGTCCACCGCAACCTCAACGCCCTCCATGACTAGTAGTTGAAGCCGAGGCCGAGCCGTCCGTACCCAAGCCAGTTCAACCACGCCGTCCTGCGCCTCACCGCTACCGCTCCAACTTCGCCACCCTCCATCGCACTGGAGTTGTTCATGCTACGCCGCACTTTGCCGCCTCGGATCTGCTTCCCCTCCGCCGTGATACGACCACGACAACACAGTCAACAATTTGTCCATGGGTTCGTCCAAGCCTGCTTGCACCCTCCAGAACATTGGTTTCCCCGGTAAATAAGAAAATCGGCGCGAATTGTGGAGGTGACCACACCGGCAACCGAAAAAGGTACTCCTCTTCCCTTATTCGTGCAAATCTTACGTCTCTGATTGCACGGTATTCATCCCATAGAAGACACTAGTTGACTGCTTCTTCTTGATACTAGATGTTCCTAGTAACTCGCGATGCACAAGGTTTCTCCACATATACTATTTCACCTTAGCTAGAGGTCCGTCGCCCCCCTGAATTTCAATTTTTGGCCACTTGATTCCTAATTAACGGAAGCATTCCCTGGTGTAATGGGCGCTAGTACGCCTATTACGCCGGGGAAGCAGCGCCTTGGTGTTTATCTTAGGGGCGTGTGTGGCCTAGAGCTACTGGCGCCCGATCTGGAGGTCGGCCGGGATTAAAGGGATGGCCTGGGGCGCTGCCAAGCACTGCGGTGGTGTGAGGTCGATGGGAGGGCGGGGCAACGGAGGCAGGGGTCTTGGCCGGTGGTCACTGTCGGTTCGAGAAAGATCGTCAACAGTGACTGGCGGGAGGTAGACGAAGGCCATCTGCCTGTTCCTTATAGATCGGACGGTTCATTAAAAAAATCGACTGACCTATTTATTTTCAGTCGACTGTTATCTTAGATATGACCACATGTGGTGGTGTGCTGGAGGAGTACCTGCATTTCCTGTGCTCATATATTACAAAATCCATACAGAGTAGAATCTAATTTTGTTTTCCATGCAATGTTGTAGAGCTATCATATGTCTTCTGACATTTATTTTTCAGCCACCTGCTATCTGCTACTTTTACAGTGCACTAGTTCTGCGCACACTTCACCCTTACTCTCACTGTTGTGTTTTTATGCAAGGGTATTTCAGACTCTGCTACCATGAGAGAAGCCAAAAAGAAAAGAGAGAAGTCGCTCCAGTTTGGTGTGCGGCTAGGAAAGACACGTTTCAACGCTTTAAAGGGTGTAGTGCCAGCAGATGGAGACGGGGAACATAGCTCTGGAGTTCATGACCTCGCTCGCAATGAGCCACCATCCCAGGTGCTTGCTTTAACTTCGCGGTGTCATATGTGGTTGCATGTTCCATATGGTGTCTAGCTTGTATTCGGAAGGCCGAAGTCGGTAAGATAAGGAAAGATTTTTTTACATGAACCACCATCCCATGAGCACCAGAAGACAAATAGCTAGTCAGGGCACTGGCCGAGCCAGTGACAAGCCCAGCAAAGATAGGCATCACCTGGAAGCCAACTAAAAAGCTGCGATGGTGGCGAAGTAGCCCGCCTCCCACCAGGCTCTCAGGTCCTAGATGATCATGGTCACCACTCCAGCCGGATGTCTAGATTGTATTGCTTCCAATTTGGTTAAATTGCATCTGCTTAGCTTACACATTATACCTTTGAATATGACATGCCTTTCTGGTTTTGGTACATACTAGTACATCTGTGTATTAACCATGTTCTTACATCAAACTAATGTTCTTGTGTATCCCTCATCAATCACTTATGACAAGGCAGGCAGGCAAGGGGGCTACTCCTCATTTAAAGAATGCAGCGTCAGCCTCCCGACATGATTCTCAAGAAACAGAAATGCTAGATGAAGATAGTGAACGTAGCTCTGTAGTTGATTACAACATTTCCCCTACACTAGCATCGCAGGTGCTTGCTCTAACTTGGCAGCGTGATATGTGGTTGCATGTTGCATATGGTGTCTAGATTGTAATTCGTCCAATCTGGTTAAACAGCATGTGCTAGTCTGCTTAGCTTATACATTATACCTGTTAATGTGATATGCCTTCCTGTATTTAGTACATAGTACATCTGTCTATTAAGCATGTCCTTACATAAAACTATTGTTTTTTTGTATCCCGCATCAATCAACATGATGAGACACCTTTAGTATATGCAATGGGATATTAGTTGCATCTTTCATATGATTTATAGCATGCGCTGCTTCTAATTTATTGAAATTCCATTTATGATGGGACGCTTTTAACTTGGCAGAGTCATATTGGTTGCATCTTTCATGTGGTGTCTAGCTTGCATTGCTTCTTATTTGCTGGAATGGTTTCTGCTTAGTTTACACAAACAGTTGTGAACATGCCATGCCATCCTGTTTTTCGTACATATTCCATCCCGGTATCATGTGTTTGCCTTACATCAAAGTAGTGATTGTCAGTATCATGCATGAATGAGTTCTGAAGAGAGAATTTTATTGCTTTTTCTTGTCGGTTTTACTTGACAATTCAAAATCAATAAAGCGGAAGGAAGTTAGCAAGGCAGCGGATAAAGGTGCTCCTTCCGAACGGAGGGCCTCTACAGTTTCTACTCCTCCACACCCCCAAGATGATTTCCAAGACAACACATGCATAGACACTCAACAAAGCTGTGTTTATGATGAGCACGTCTCCCCTAGTGCAGCATCACCGGTGCTCCCTCTAACTTGGCACTGTTATATGTGGTTGCATGTTATGTGTGATGTCTAGCTTGTATTGCTTCTAATTTTGTTGAATTCCCTCTGCTTACTTTACACATTATACTTGAATAAGACACGTGTTCCTATTTCTAGAACATACAATATCTGTCTATCACACCATGTTCTTACATCAAATTACTACTGTTGTGTAACCTGCAACAATCACTTATCATAAGACACGTTTGACTTCGGAGTGTGATATAGGTTACATCTCACATTCTTTTCTAGCTTGTATTACTAATTTGTTGAAATGGTACTTATGACGAGACAATTTTAACTTGGTAGAGTGATATTCGTTGCATCTTTCATATGGTGTCTAGCTTTCATTGCTTCTAATTTGTTGAAATGTCTTCTCCTTAGTTTACACATCATAAGCTGTGAATATGCAATGCTGTGAATATGCAATGACACTAATGACGAGAGACCTCTAACATGGTAGTGTGATGTTGTTTGCATCTTGCATATGATTTATTTCTTGTACTGCTTCACATTTGTTTAAACGCCATTTATGATGAGACACTGTTAACTTGGCAGAGCGATATTTGTAGCATCTTTCATATGGTGTCTACCTTCCATTGCATTGCTTCTAATTTGGTGAAATGTCTTATTCTTAGTTTACACATCATAGTTCTGGTTATCTCTTCCGTCCTGTTTTTCATACATATTACATCCTCCTATCATGTGGTTGTCTAACATCAAAGTTCAGTTCGTCTGCATCATGCATCAATTTGTTCTGAAGAACTAAATTGTTATTCGTTTTTCTTGTCGGCTTGACTTAACATGGCACAGAGAAAGAGGAAGAAACACAGAATGGTAGGGAAAGAGAAGCGGATGAATCCTCCAGATTCTGTTGGTACTGATGGTGAAATAGAAGGTCAAAGTCCAGCAGAAAATTCTACAAACACGGCATCCCATGCTACACGAGTTGCAAAAAAGACAAACAGAAACAAATAGATGCCACCAAACAAGCAGAGACAGCCCTAGTTCTTGCAACACCTACCATAGTACTACCAGCTGCATGACGTACTCATGCGTCAACTGAGCTAGCAGCACGTTCCCAAGCTCCCTTGCCACCTGACACTACTTCCCAAGCACTCTTGACACAAGACAAGTTGGCAATATCAGATGAACCTTGTGAGCTTCAACAACAAGAAGGTAGTTGCTGGAGTGAAGTTACAGTTGCATGCTTCTTTATATGTAGTCTCATAGTTTGATGTACACTAACACTTCCTATGTTTGTTGTTGGACTAGCACCTAGGTGCAAGAGGAAACAAACATCAGGGATAATGCTTGATAGGTTAACTAAATCTAGAGGAGGAAGAATGGAGATCCGTTTTGAGGCCGGTTTAAAAAGGCCACATGATGCTATAGAGTCAGCCAAGTTAGTATTAGAGGTAGCGGATGCTGTTAGGTGTCATGTACGTATCCTCCCAACATGGATTCGGTACAGGAATGACATAGACGAAACCCAGTTCAACATCTTCCTCGACCATTTATCTGTAAGTATGGTTATGTATGGAAACTAGTAATATCGTCTTGCTCTGTCCAATACTTTCTAGGTTGCTGATAATGAGACTCCCATAATTTTCAACAGATGAGGTTCAAGTTGGATAGCCAAGATGATGCAACCAGGCAAGCTTGCACCCATGTTTTCAAGTCTGCTCTGCGAGAGTATCGATATAACTTGAGGAAAACTCACTTTGAAGGCAAGGCTAACAGTGAACTTGCCCAAACATCTCTAGTGGAAAATATATCTGATGAAGACTAGAGAGGCCTCGTTAAACACTGGTCCGATCCGAAGTATCAGGTACATTATATATATGTCATCAGATCACATGTTGAAGTTCTATTTACACATGTGCCACTGTGACGCCCGGATAATTAAGCTACAGTAAACCTCTGCTAATGGTGCCACGTCACCTCGGTTACTGTTGATAAACTCGAGTTGGTTCAAGCCGATTCAAATTCAAATTCAAAATCAGGCAAACAATAAAGGTTTTCAAACGTTAGAATTTAAAATGATCATCATGTGGCAAATAATCCGTAACTTATTTTGGGTGTTGGAACCAACCTTTTTCAAAATGTTTAAGTGCCTAAACTAAATAAAAACAGGGGCTAAAACAATTATTAAATACTTTTCAATAATAAACAAATGTAAAACTAATTTATTTAGTGCCAAATTAATTATGACAGTAGCCTAACTAATAATGCTAATTTAGGGGCTGAGTTGATATATTATAAAAAAAACTGCATATAAAGTAAAACTAAAAGAAACAGGAAAATAGAAAAAAAAGGAAAAGGTCAAACAAAAAAAAACATAAAAATAGAAACACCCCCCCCACGCTGGGCCGAGCGGCCCAGCTGGCCTCCGCACCGGCCGGCCCACCAGGCCCAGCCGGCCCTCCTCTCTGGCCTACAAGGCCACCTCCCCGAACCCTAACCCCCACCCGATCCCCACTCTCCCCCACTCGCACCACTCCTCTCCCCCCCTCGCTGGATCTGGATCAGGATCCCGATCCCCTCGCCCCGACGCCCGTCGCCGGACCCCCACCCCCGCCGGGCACGCCCTGCTCCTCCCCTGAGCTCGCCTCTCCCTCCCCTGCTCCCACCTCCGTCGCCACTCCCGCACCAGAACCCTCCCCCACCGACGCCTCGCCAAGCCCGACGCCTCCCGTCGTCATCGTCGGCACCAGGCGCCGCCTCGCGTGCGCTGCCCCGCCGCCGAGCTCCGTCGCCGGATCTGCACCAGCCCGCCGCCCGTCTCCGGCTCACCTCCCCTCTCGCTCCTCTTCCCCGACCTGATCTGGATCGGGAAGGGGCAACGAGCCCGACGCCGCCCTACCTCTGAAGCCGCTAGACCTCGCCGCCACCTCGCCCCGTAGTCACCCCGCCTCCCTGACGCCGCGTCGCCGGACCGCCCGTCTTCGTCCTCCTCCACGACCAGCCTCCTCACGCCTCGTCGCCCCCTCTCCCCATCAACGCTGGTGAGGCCCCGGGCCTCTGCCCTTCTCTGCCTCGCCCCTCGCTCTCGGTCACCGCATGTTAGACCGCCCACGCGTGCGCCTGCGGTGGAGCACGCGCTCACCGCGCCCTCTGCGCCGTCCTCGCCGTCCGCCGCATCCGCCGTGGCCCGCTCCCTTCCATGGCCGGCGTCGTGCCCCGCCATGGCTGCCGGCAAGGCACCGCCCGGGTCCAGGCGACCCGGCGCCCGCAACCGCGCCCGTTCGGGCGACAACCATCGCCCCGGCGCCCAAAACCCGTTAAGGCCCCCTGTGCCTATGACAGGGGGGCCCACGACCAGAACGTTTTTAACAAAAAAAAGAAAAATAAATAATAAATATAATAATTAAAATGTTAATTAATTAATTAGAGAATTAATTAAATCGGATTAGATTAACCTAATCATTTAGCTAAAGCTAATTAGCCCTATTTAATTACTATGAGCCTATGACATATGGGCCCCATGCCCCCAAAAAAAGAATTATAATAATTAATTAATTAGGATAATTAATTAATTTAATTAATTCTGTTTAGTTAACCTAAACCTAATTAGGCTAATTAATTCTGATAATGAGATAACAGTCAATGACCGACGGGCCCCACCCACCAGTTGACTGGTCAACGGTCAGAGTTGACCGCTGACATCATGCTGACATCATGCTGATGTCATAATTGTATTTCCTAAATTAATTAATTCTGTTAGTCCTAAAAATGATTTAAATCTTTAATAATTAATAGAAAATAAACCGTAGCTCAGATGGAAAAACTTTGTACATGAAAGTTGCTCAGAACGACGAGACGAATTCGGATACGCAGCCCGTTCGCCCGCCACGCGTCCCTAGCATAGTGAACCTGCAACATTTCACCTCCGGTTCATCTGTCCGAAAACGCGAAAACACCGGGGATACTTTCCCGGATGTTATCCCCCTTCACCGGTATCACCTAATACCGCGTTAGGGCACCTCTAACGTCGTTACTTGTCATGTCATGCATCACTATGCATATGCTTGCTTATATATTTATTGTTTCTCCCCCCTCTTCTCTCGATAGACACCGAGACCGACGCCGCTGCTACCCAGTACGACTACGGAGTTGACGCCCCTCTCTCTTGCCAGAGCAACCAGGCAAGCCCCCCCTTTGATCACCAGATATCGCCTACTCTTCTCTATACTGCTTGCATTAGAGTAGTGTAGCATGTTACTGCTTCCCGTTAATCCTATACTGATGCATAGCCTGTCCTTGCTACTACTGTTGTTACCTTTACCTGCAATCCTAATGCTTAGTATAGGATGCTAGTTTATCATCAGTGGCCCTACATCCTTGTCCGTCTGCCATGCTATACTATCGGGCCGTGATCACTCGGGAGTTGATCACGGGTATATACTATATACTTTATACATGATACATGTGGTGACTAAAGACGGGTCGGCTTGAGGAGCACCCGCGAGTGGATCTTTGAGGCGGAGCGACAGGGCAGGTTCCGACCACCTAGGAGAGAGTGGGCCTGGCCCTGGTCGGTGTTCGCGGATACCTTAACACGCTTTAACGAGATCTGGTATTTGATCTGAGTCTGGCCTTTGTCTATTACGCAACTAACCATCTACGCGGAGTATAATGGGTATCCGGCGTCGTTGATCAGCCGAAGCCTTCGTGACGTCAGCGACTGAGGGCGCGCGCCGGATTGGACTGTAAGTGCCACTAGGCTAGGTCTGCTTTCGGCCGCGTTCGGCAACGTGCAGTGTGCTAAGGCGATGGGCCCAGGACCCCTGTGCGCTTAGTTTAGGACCGGCGTGCTGACCTCTCTGTTGTCTAGGTGGGGCTGCGACGTGTTGATCTTCCGAGGCCGGGCATGACCCAGGAAAGTGTGTCCGGCCAAATGGGATCGAGCGTGTTGGGGTATGTGGTGCACCCCTGCAGGGAAGTTAATCTATTCGAATAGCCGTGATCTTCGGTAACAGGACGACTTGGAGTTGTACCTTGACCTTATGACAACTAGAACCGGATACTTAATAAAACACACCCTTCCAAGTGCCAGATACAACCGGTGGTCGCTCTCTCACAGGGCGACGAGGGGAGGATCATCGGTTAGGATTATGCTATACGATGCTGCTTGGAGGACTTCAGTCTACTTCCTTCTACATGCTGCAAGACGGAGGCTGCCAGAAGCGTAGTCTTCGAAAGGACTAGCTATCCCCCTCTTATTCCGGCTTTCTGCAGTCCAGCCCACATATAATAGCCTTATTCCAGTTGATACCAATGCATACATATGTAGTGTAGCTCCTTGCTTGCGAGTACTTTGGATGAGTACTCACGGTTGCTTTCTCCCCCTTTTTCCCCCTTTCCTTTCTTCCTGGTTGTCGCAACCAGATGTTGGAGCCCAGGAGCCAGACGCCACCGTCGACGACGACTCCTACTACACCGGAGGTGCCTACTACTACGTGATGCCCGCTAACGACGACCAGGAGTAGTTAGGAGGATCCCAGGCAGGAGGCCTGCGCCTCTTTCGATCTGTATCCCAGTTTGTGCTAGCCTTCTTATGGCAAACTTGTTTAACTTATGTCTGTACTCAGATATTGATGCTTCCGCTGACTCGTCTATGATCAAGCTCTTGTATTCGAGCCCTCGAGGCCCCTGGCTTGTAATATGATGCTTGTATGACTTATTTTATTTGTAGAGTTGTGTTGTGATATCTTCCCGTGAGTCCTTGATCTTGATCGTACACATTTGCGTGCATGATTAGTGTACGGTCAAATCGGGGGCGTCACAGCCACACAAATCTATCTTCTTGTGGGTGAACTGTTCAAAGAACAAGGCCAACTATACGAAAGTGAAATTCCAACAGACGACAGGATCTCGTAGCTATATTGCACACTACAAGGCTCTTGTAATTAGCTGCTGTTTCACTCTTTTCGTTGTACCATAATATCATATCTATATTGACTTGTTCCAAATGCAGAGGAAAGCCCGCAAGGACCAAAAAGTACCTGAACCAAATGCTGTGGAAATCTTCAAGTACTGTCACACTAGCAAGAAGAAGGGCATGACTACACCAGTCAAAGCCACTGTTGTAAGTCCTTAATCCTCATGCCTTTTAACTACTACTTACTCTGACTTGTGCCTTGAACTGCAGGGTTTGCAGCCAATGTCTATTACTCTTTTCAATTTTATACACAGTTGTCTTAGCGTATCATTGCACCTTACAAGGTTTAAAAGAGAGGAGTGATGTTCCTTTGATCTTGACCCGTAATCTAGTTCCGTGCTGGACTTGCCCACACAATGTTACAATTGCCTGTTTGTCTGTTCTCAATCGTTTTTTGATATGAATGACATCATACTATGCTTACCGTATTATAAACTTCGTCTCTTTATCCTTAGACCTCAATACAATGTGAAGAAATAGACAATACATTAGCGATGGTACATGGCCATATGTTTGGAACCTGGTTTTATTATGTACTTTGCAATAAAATACAACTAATATTTTACATGGGTTCACCAGAATAAGTACTGTATATAGACCAAAGCTATTTTGTTTGGTTTTGCTGCCTCCTTAATATCTTCTGTTCTGGTACTACTAATGTAAAACCTCAACTTTTCAGCGAGCTATGGAAAAAATGGTGGAACTGCCACCTTCTGAAGGTGGCGAGGCAATTATAACCGCAATGTCAGCTCTTGCTGCAGTGGGTCAGTACCTATCCACTAAAAGTGCAAAAAGCACGTTCCTGCGTAATACAGTGTTGGTTGTTAATTCAATATCTTCCAACCTGCCTCATGATCAAGATATGCAAGCTCAAAGCAATGTTGTATCTGCGCTCCAGACACAAGTCCATTCCCTAACAGAGACCCTTTGTGAAACAAGGAGAAACATTGCTCAATGTCGTCAAGATATGCATGGTATTGAAACCAGACTATCAAACATTTGCTATGTTGTTTATGAGCCTAGGGGAAATGAAGGCGAGGGTTATGGTGCTCCATCGGACAATACAACATGAAAACGTAACAATCAGGTCAAATGAATTGAGCTTCTGAACTTGTGGTGGTGCATTTATCTGCTAGACTGTTAAGTTTTATGCCAACCTTCCTTTTGTTATATAGTTGTAATTTGTTTTGGTGCTATACAAAATTTATTCTTAACATGCAGCCACCGCCTGAAGAAAATAGCAAGCCATTTTTGTATAGTGTAGGGTGTTCCCTATATTTGCACTGGTGGCGATCTTTGATGCCGAGTGGATGTAATCTGTGCAATCGCCTTAATAGCCTAGCGCTAGTTTCGACCTTATTTATTTCCTAGTCTTCTTCTTCCCTGGTTTGCTAGTGGCCGCAACTACCATGGGCCATATACGGACCGTAGGATCCATGGGTCTCCTACGGGCCGTCGATAAATGGGCCTGTAATCGGTGGGCCTCGGGCCGTCGGATAAATGGGTCTACATGGGCCATAATCGGGCGTAATTGGTATCGGCCCAGCACGGTAACAGGCCGTAGGACAGCAAAGGCTTAATTCTGTCACAGGCATAACGGGTCGTTAATGGGCCAGAATATAGGACGGGTTGGAAACGGCGCAACGGGTTAATAGGCAAGAAACGGGCCGACTCTTGCCATGGCCCATTAGGGTAACAGGCTAGTAACGGGCCGACTCTTGCCATGGGCCGAATTTGGCCCATTAGTGGAATAGGCCAGTAACGGGAAAACTCTTGCCATGGGCCGAAATTGGCCCATTAGGGGAACAGGCCAGTAACGGGCCGAAAGTAATCAAGGGCCGAAAAGGAGCCCAAGAACGTATGGGCCGTCAATAGGCCGAAAGCTAACACGGGCTGGAAATGGCCCATGTAAATCACGGGCCGTTAATGGGTATAAAGAAAATTACTGTTCATTATGGGCTAGAGTCACTGTGGGCCTGTAATGGGCCGAAAGATACGAAGGCCTCATATGGGCCGAAAGACGTCATGGGCCATACATGGGCCGAAAGTGAAATGGGATGGTATTATATTCGACGGCCCACATGACATTGTTTGGACGATTTCCTTTAGGTCCTAATGGGCCATGAGTTAACGGGCCGTAAAATGGGCTATTTGCGAAGAGACCGTTAACAGGCTTTTCATGGGCCAGCCCGTTAACTTTTGACCAAGTCAAACGGGCCGACTTTGTAAGCTAAATGGGCCACTGTTGGGCCGTGCCACATGTCGACATATCATAGGCGCCTATCTGACTCACTGACGAGCTGACACGTGTTTCGTCTGGCCAATAAGAATTTTACACGTGGAAATTTCCCATTGGTCAGGGCTGTTAACAGGTTATCGGATCCAAAACCCGACCCGATAGCTTAACGACGTTCCGTTACGGTGGATGCCACGTGTCGGTCACCCTTGATGAAAGCACTTCTGTGACGCATGATTTATCTTCATGGAAGTGGACACTTCCGTGATGATAATTTTGGTAATGTCATGGAACACTTCTACGATAGCACAGGTATGACTATCTTGATTGTGTCATAAATTTGTCATGGATGTACATGCATGACAAAAAAGCGACCTACTGTGACAAACACGTATCATCACGGAAGTGTATTTTTTTTGTAGTGTAAGTCTGACAGTAGAAAGGGGGTACGTAGGAGGAGGCAAGATCCTAGCTACGATGAGGTTGTGCACACAAGATTTACGAGTCCAGGCCCTTCTCGGAGGAAGTAACAGCCCTACGTCTCTGTGCCCTGAGGCGGTCGACTGGATTATGCGTGAAGTTACAGGGGGTGCGAATCCTTGTGGCAGAGGAGGGGGTGTCTTATATAGAGTGCGCCAGGACCCCAGCCGTCCCACGTTAAAAAGGGATCAATGTACATTAAGGTGAGGCGTTATTGGTAATGCCAGCAATAATGGCATATAAATGATCATTAACACTACGGAGTGAACAGCTGACCATTGCCATCCCGAGTGACTTTAGATCTTCTGTACTCCGAGTGGTTTCTTTTTCGGTCGAGTGATGATATACTGGTCGAATGGAATTGGATTATCCGAGTGGAGTTGTTGGTCCAGTGAGTTGTACTCTGAGGTGATTCCAGTCGGTGAAAACTGTTCTGCCTTGAATTCCGTTGTTCTTAGGGTAGTGACCTTGGGGAGGGCATCTAGGTCAGGCCTATTGCCCTATCCTAAGTACATTTCCTCGTCATTAGCCCCTAAATGGATCGAGGTCCGAGGGTAGAAGAGGTTGAAGATGGTTCCGACTCAGTTTTCATGCTTCAGGGGCATCGTACCTGTGTTGCTGAACCACGCTGAACCTTCAACTTTATTTTCAATCGCCTTGATCCATTCAGAATTTTGTCGAGTGAATTTATCCTGGAATGCTTCGAGTGTTGGAGTAGAACGAGATCTTCGGCGTGACTAATTGCACTGCCATTCCTGGATCTCATGGGATTCGAAATCTGGGGAAGTGCGCGGGACAAAGAGCACCGCAGTAATCGGGACAGATTAGGCAGGGGCGCCTTGATTTCCGCACCACCTTTTTCGCCAAGTACCGAGCATGCGGCTGTTGCGGGAGTTGTCAGGATCCCTCGGGCCCGCACGCCAGTCACTCCAAAACGTGTGGATAAAAAGCTTTGCGGCCGGTGTGCCTGCACAACGCATCCCATTCTCCTTCTCCTTCCTCTGTTTCTTCATCTCGTCCTCCGCCACTCTTGACACCTCTGCACCACCCGCGAGCAGCCCACAACGACGGGGAAGGACAAGATGGCGGCTCTAGAGTGCGCCAAGAAGGCGACGGTGACGGCGCCGGGAAGCCGAAGGGCAAGAAGACGAGTCAGGGGGGGGATCTTCCTCTGGGTCTAGCCTGCCGCCCAGCTAGATCCAGAGCGTCTGGATTCACTCCACGATTCAGCTGGAGGACGTGGAGGATCTCGCGTCAGGGGGTTTGATTTCCCATGGATCTTGGAGGCTTCCTGGCAATGAGACCGAACCGCAGCCGCAGGAGGGTGAGTGCGTCCTCCTTGTGACTCACGTTGACCGTGGATTCTCTCTGCCTCCCCATCCTTCCTTTTAGGATTTTCTGAACTTCTTTGGAGCCCAACTTCATCATTTTTCCCTCAACACCATCATGTAGCTCGCCGCGTTCATTTCTATGTGTGAAAATTTCTTGGGCTGTCGACCGCACTAGGGTCTCTTCAAACACATCTTCACTTGTCGCTCTCAATCCATGAAAAAAGCTAATCCGAATGATGAGAAGACCCATGTGATCCACATGTGTGGAGGCCTAGGTATCCAGATGAGAAGTAAAAGTGCTTTTCCAGCTGTGATCCTTCCCGAGTCAGTTAGAGGGTGGCACTCGACCTGGTTCTACTACAAGGACCAACCGACTCCTGGTCAGTCGGCCGGTCTCCCTCCCTTCTCCATGGAGCGAGTCCAACAGTCCACTTCTTTGAAAGTAACTCCAGCAGAGAGAGCAGAGGTGAACATGCTGATGGAGCGAGTGCTCCAACTAGTTCGGGACGGCGTGACTGGTATGGACTTGCTGGAAGTGTTTCTCAGTCAACAGGTCTAGCCACTCCAGGCCCGCGATCATCCTATGTGGATGTACTCGGGCATTGAGGACACCACTCGGATCCACCCAGAGGAGGTCACCGAAGAGACGGTGGAGCTGTGGTTGCAAGGCATCACTGGGAACAAAGATAACCCCCGGGGGTCTAGAAGAGTTCAACCATTCCACGCTGGTCATGAACCTGAAAAGGTCCGTCTTTTACTGTCGAGTGCTTCACTATCGAGTGCTTCTTCCTTCTGATTTGTAACTGTCTTTGTGCCTGACTGATGTCTATGTTATCCTTTTCCTTGTAGGTTTACATTGACATGTATTCAATGCCCAATGGAGAGCAGGACCAGGAGGGAGAGGCGAGTGTGGGCGAAAGTGGCGATTGGAGATCTGATGACGACGACGAGGAGGAGAGTGAGGATTCAAGCGATGGCGAGGAGGTCGACTCTCCGCCTCGGACTGAAAGACGCTCCAAGCAGACCCATGACCCCGCGGGCATCCGCGGCAAGGCAATTGCGCAGACCTCGAAGCGCACTCGGACTTCCTCTCCCGTCCCGACTTAAAAGGTGCCGAAGCAACCCAAGATAGTGGCTCCTAAGCCTCGGAAGACTCTGCCCAAGATCAAGATCGACGTCCCTATCGCCTTTGGGTAAGTGTTTTGTTTTCTCCTTTTATGCAAGGACTTCTTAAGCAGACATCGACTCGCTTTCTTGCTTGACCAAGTGAGTTCGGGAACTTGCAGTGCTGCTACTTTTGGGACCTTAGTGGACATTTACAAGAATGAGGGTGATGTGGAGATGGAAGATGCGGCCACCTCCAGAGCAGGTGTGACCCTGCCATCTTGCCTCCACTTTGTCAATTTATTTGTAGGTCGACTGATATATTATGGTCAATTCTTTTGCAGCGCTGCAACATGTGATTGAACTTCTAGATGATGATGAAGAAGCACCTCTGAGGCCTATGGGAAGGAGAGGCAGGAACTTGGGTAGGAAAGTGTCGACCGGCAAGACGGCTCAAACGAAAATAGTGCCCGAACCAGTGATCCAGCAGACTGGAGACCTCAATTGGGCCTCTATCACCTTTGCCGAACCTGTGCCGACTGAACATCCACCAGCATCGACTGCCCAAGATCCTGCTTCATCTGTTCAACTCCATACATCAGACCCTCAGATTGCTGCAAATTTTCCACCGTCTCCGCTGTTCGTCACCCATCATGTCCCAGAGGACCAGGCGAGCACTGCTAAAGAAGCTATACGCCAAGCAGGCCTGATGATGGAGCGGATGAAGATGGTGCATGAGACCAGCCAAGCTGCCTATGACGCTAGTGCAGCTCTCCAAGCCAACGTCTAGGTTAGTTGATTTCCGAATGATCCTCTAACTTGATACTTGAGAACTGCTGCTTTCTTATTCGCAAGATGTCCGTGGATCATCATTTTCACACTTTTTCAAACTTCATGTGCATCTGTTCACCCATTGGGTGCATTCTTTTATTTTACAATCTTCTTCATTTGAGTCGGTGTCGAGTGAACTTTCGAATTAGTGGGGGCTCGCAAAGTGCACCCACTGGGTGTAGTCCCCAAGACCGTCGTCGAATGTTTGATTCGGCGGGGGTCTTAGATCGTTGCTGATAATAAATCCACTCAGTCTCGAACTGATCCCGTCGAGTGAACTCTTAAACCAGTGGGGGCACGCCAAGTGCACCCACTTGGTGTAGTCCCCGAGACCACGGTCGCATGCGGGCAGTCGGCGGTGGTCTGAAACCCAATATTGCTGTTGCAGTTATCTCTTTTTTTGGGCGACTGGACTGATCAAGTGGAGTACCGAACCAAACTAGTGGGGGCACGCCAAGTGCACCCACTGGGTGTAGTCCCTGAGACTACTGTTGAATGCTTGATTCTGAAGTAGTCTTAGAACTCTTTTTGTCATAATCTTGAATTTGTACTTCATCACTCGGGAGAAAATAATCTTTGATTCTTTCAACTGATATATCTTATTTACTGGCTTCATAAATCCTGTGAGCTCATATCCCAATTTGTCGAATTCGAGAGGAAGCAGATCCAGCTCAATCTTGACTTGGACTTGGCCATGCAGAACTTGCAGAAGGCCAAGGACGAAACAACTGGTATGGAAGGTAAAAACTTGCCGACTGTGAGATTGGACTGTTACCCGAGTCATCTTCCCGTTCTTCTTTCTGAACCGAGTGTTGTTTATTATTTTTTAGAGAAAATGAGGCAGGCTCTGGCACAGAAGGATCTTGATCTTGCAGCGGCGTAGAAGTAAGCCCAAGAAAAAATAACACTCACCGACAAGAAGCTGGCTTCAGTCGGGGCATTAGAAGAAGACAACGCCAAGCTGAAGACTGCTCTTGCCGAAGCTAACAAGGAAGTGACACGTCTGGAGATGGACAAGGTAGCCCTGAACGACAAGATTGAAGATCTCTCTCGGAAGAGAAATGAGCTGGAGGCTTAATTGGGAGACTCGCCAAAAAGTTATTCCTCATGCTTGAAGGTATTTCCTCCTGGTCGACTGGTTTCTCTTGTCAGTTGTTGATTCCTCGGATGGTTCTTTGACTCATCATTTTGCTGTGCTGTGCAGAGTTTTGCCAGAACTTTGAAGAAGAGACTAGATGGATCGAGACGAACTTGGATCCCATCAACTCTCCCGTTCAGGACAAAGCTGCCATGAACGTGCTCCGACTAGAATCTCATCTTGCCAGCGTCGTGGATTATCTAGCTTGACTAAAGGTGGCGGTTTCCCAAGTCGACACAACGCTCTGGCCGAAGGAGAGGTTCCAGAATGACCTCAAGTCTCTAATGACTCGACTCAATGAGATCCCTGGCCGAGTGCAAGCATGGAAGAAGTCTTCTGCCCGATGTGGTGCTGATGTGGCCTTGTGCCTGGTTCGTGTCTACTGCAAGGAGGCCAAGGAAGAGAAGCTGGCAGTGCTCAAGGTTGCTAACACCAAACATCGCCAGTTCCAGTTCTTCATGGAGACCTTCATTGAAGTAGCCACTCGCATCGCGGATGGAATTGACTTGGACGAGTTCGTCAAGCCAGCTAGTCCTCCTCCAGAGGAGTGAACAAACTTTTAATCTTTAATTCAATTTGCCTCGGAATGCCGAGTGGTTTTGTAACTCTTAAAACTCCTTCGGGACGGATGCCCGAGCACTTTTATCTGCGGTTCACCTTGCTAGATTTATCTGAACTTTGTTTTTCTTTGAATATGTTTGTCTTCACCTTTGCTGCTTTTGAATCTCTTGACTCTGAGTGAAACTTGATTCTCCAGTCGGAATTGTCACTGACTCTATGATGCAGCTCTGTCGAGTTGGTCAGGGACAAGGACACTTGGTGTCGTCCATGACCTGCACTTCATCGTCCTTGCAGATCGGAATGGAGCGGACGTTATACTTGTGTCGCAGCTCCGTCCAGTGGGTCATGGACAAGAGCACTAGGTGCTGTGCACGACCTGCACCTCGTCGTCCTTGCAGATCAGGATGGAGCAGACGTTGTACTTGTGACGCAGCTCCATCCAGTGGGTCATGGACAAGAGCACTAGGTGTTGTGCACGACCTGCACCTCGTCGTCCTTGCGGATCAGGATGGAGTGGATATTGTACTTATGGCGCAGCTCCGTCGAGTGGGTCATGGACAAGAGCACTAGGTGTTGTGCATGACGTGCACCTCATCGTCCATGCAGATATGGATGGTTTTTTACTTAGGCGAGTGCGAGACTGTAGCTAAGCCCCTGAGTGGGAGGATTGCTCTCCACTCGGTAGGATTTTAGAAACTTAGGCGAGTTCGTGACTGCATCTAAGCCTCCGAATGGGGGGATTGCGCTCCACTCGGTAGGGATTTTTAAACTTAGGCGAGTACGGGACTGCAGCTAAGCCTCCGAATGGGAGGATTGCTCTCCACTCGGTAGGATTTTAGAAACTTAGGGGAGTTTGTGACTGCAGCTAAGCCTCCGAGTGGGAGGATTGCTCTCCACTCGGTAGGATTTTAGAAACTTAGGCGAGTACGGGACTGTAGCTAAGCCCCCGAGTGGGAGGATTGCTCTCCACTCGGTAGGATTTTTTAAACTTAGGTGAGTATGGGACTGAAGCTAAGCCTCCGAGTGGGAGGATTGCTCTCCACTCGGTAGGATTTTAGAAATGTAGGTGAGTACGGGACTTCAGCTAAGCCCCCGAGTGGGAGGATTGCTCTCCACTCGGTAGGATTTTTTAAACTTAGGCGAGTACGGGAGTGCAGCTAAGCCCCCGAGTGGGAGGATTGCTCTCCACTCTGTAGGATTTTTTAAACTTAGGCGAGTACGGGACTACAGCTAAGCCCCCGAGGGGGAGGATTGCTCTCCACTCGGTAGGATTTTTAAAACTTAGGCGAGTACGGGACTGCAGCTAAGCCCCGAGTGGGAGGATTTCTCTCCACTCAGTAGGATTTTTTAAACTTAGGCGAGTACGGGACTGCAGCTAAGCCACGAGTGGGAGGATTGCTCTCCACTCGGTAGGATTTTTAGAAACTTAGGAGAATCAGGTTCGTGGCTAAGCCACCCACTGGGGGATTTGAACACACTACTTGACATGATAACAATCATTAAGGCAGCACAAAAATCTTGTTTTTGATAAGCAAAATGAACGATTCTTATTACAACTTGCCGACCTGAGTGCTTAAGTGTTAAAAGGGCGGAGCCGATCCGCGTTCCAAGCGCGTGGCTCATCTTTCTTGTGTTCCACATTATAAAGGTGATGAGCTCCGTTGTGGAGCACCTTGGTGATGATGAAGGGACCTTCCCAAGCAGGAGCAAGCTTGTGAGGTCGTTGCTGATCCACTCAGAGCACTAGGTCTCCTTCCTGAAATACTCGACCTCTCATGTTTCTGGCATGGAATCAACAGGGGTCTTGCTGACAAATGGTCCACCGGATCAAAGCCATCTCTCTCTCTCTCTCTCTCTCTCTCTCTCTTCTTCCAGGAGGTCAACAACATCTTGCCGTGCTTGCTCAGCTTCAGCTTCTGAGAGAAGTTCCACTCAAGGCGCGTTGTGAAGCAAGTCGCTTGGCAGCACGGCTTCAACCCCATAGACCATGAAGAAGGGAGTCCGACCAGTCGACCGGTTTGGTGTTGTTCTCAACCCCCAAAGGACGGAAGGCAACTCATCTACCCAAGCACCTGCTGCATGCTTGAGGTCACGCATCAACCGGGGTTCCAGCCCTTGGAGGATCAAACTATTTGCTCTCTCTGCCTATCCATTCGATTACGGATGCGCGACAGATGCATAGTCGACTCGAGTACCCTGGGATGCGCAGAATGCTCTAAACTCATCAGAATCAAAGTTGGAGCCATTATCCGTGATAATACTCTGAGGGACTCCATATCTGAGCGTCATCTCTCTGATGAAACTGATGGCAATGCTTGAATCGAGACTCTTGATAGGCTTGGCTTCGATCCACTTAGTGAACTTGTTGACTGCTACAACCAAATGAATGAAACCACTTCTGCCGGTCCTCAGGGGTCCAACCATATCCAGTCCCCAAACAGCAAATGTCCAGACGAGTGGAATGGTCTTCAAGGCTGAAGCAGGCTTGTGAGACATGTTGGAGTAGAACTGGCAACACTTACACTTGTTGACTATTTCCTTTGCCATTTCATTTGCACGTGGCCAGTAAAAACCTTCTCGGTATGCTTTGGCCACGATTGTCCGAGAGGACGCATGGTGACCACAGGTTCCCGAGTGGATATCATTGAGAATCATTTGACCTTCTTCTGGTGTAATGCATCGTTGGGCAACTCCGGTAACACTCTCTCTGTACAGTCGTCCACCTATTACTGTGAAGGCTTTGGATCTACGGACGATCTGACGGGCCTCATCCTCATCCTCTGGAAGCTCTTTTCTGAGTATGTATGCAACATATGGTATCGTCCAATGAGGGGTGATGACCGAAACCTCCATGATTAGGTCGACCATGGCTAGAATTTCAACCTCAGTCGAGTCGGTGGAACTTTTCGGTTGCGGGGGCTCTTCTGTGAAAGGATCCTCTTGATCTGATGGAGTGTGGAGATGTTCCAAAAACACATTGCTGGGAATAGAGTCGCGCTTGGAGCCTATCTTCGCCAGATCATCAACTGCTTGATTCTTGACTCAGGGTATGTGGTGGAGCTTTAACCCCTCGAACTTCTTTTCCAGCTTCCTCACTGCATTGCAATAGCCAGTCATAGCTGGGCTCCTGATATCCCATTCCTTCATCACTTGATTGACCACCAAATCTGAGTCGCCGTAAACCATCAGGCAGCGGATGCCGACTGAAATGATCATACACAATCCGTACAGAAGTGCCTCATATTCAGCCTCATTGTTGGAGGAATCAAAGTGAATTTGGAGAACATAACTGAGTTTGTCGCCTCGCGGGGATACCAGAACCACCCTAGCACCAGAACCATTCAGCATCTTGGACCCATCAAAGAACATAGTCCAATGTTCCGAGTGAATTTGATTTGGCTGTTGTTGCTCACTCCACTTGGCGAGAAAATCTGCTATTGCTTGGGACTTCATTGCTTTCTTTGCCTCAAACTTTATATCAAACGGAAGGAGTTCAATTGCCCACTTCGCCACTCTTATCCAGTTGCATCTCTGTTGTTTAGAATTTCTGATAATGGAGCATTACTGACAACTGAAACCGAGTGATCTGAGAAGTAATGTGCAACTTTCTTTGCCGTCAGATAAATTCCATAGACCAACTTCTGATAATGAGGATATCTTGTTGGGTTCTACGGTAGGGTGCGTCGAGTGCAAACTAAAATTTTCCTACACGCAGAACAACCAGGAACATGCTACGGGAATGGATCACAGTTCGTTACCACTAGACGTGCAGTACCGTGCAGCTGAAGAAGAGTTGGTGCAGCGCGTCCACGTGGATCGTCTCCTCCTCGTGTGATCTCCCTCGAACAGCCGGTCGCCGGATCCTTCGTACAAGTTCGCCAGAGCGGCGTAGGTGCACCGCCTCTAACAGTATCCGTGCATGCAGGAGGAATGTCGTGCGGCGGACTGCTAGGTCCGATCACACAACCGGCGGCGAGTGGAAGTGTCTATTCGCAACACATGCAAACCTTAGTGATAGCGCCAAAACGATCAATTGCATGAGTGTGCGGCACATCC
This sequence comes from Triticum urartu, assembly GCF_003073215.2. Lineage (NCBI taxonomy): Eukaryota > Viridiplantae > Streptophyta > Magnoliopsida > Poales > Poaceae > Triticum > Triticum urartu. Next base: position 23,016,566 of record NC_053026.1, read on the forward strand.
ACTTTATATAGGCGTCTGTCGTGGGCACAACACTTGGGCCTCACACGGACCCTAAAGCCCATAAGTCTACTCGGCCACAATCCGAATACAGATCGGATCACATCCGACAAGTGTCCTCGGATCCGACCTCGTAGGTTCCTTCCCATAAGCGCGCGACCCCTTAGGTTCAAGCCGTCTTGGTCGCAGTTCGGATCACCTCCGAACTGCACAGTTGGTAGCGGCCCCTAGCAAGGCATGCCAAACACCAAGCAGGCTATGAAGCTGGTTAGGCGAACCTGTACATCATACTTCCACTCCTTTGGCCACACGATATATGTTGTCTGGCTCAAGGCGAGTCTGTTATCCTTGTGTTAGCCCGACCTTTTCTCGTTCCAGTGATGCCAACCACAAACCAGATTATCTCATAATCCTTGTCGCATGGCCATGCTTATCCTGGTCGGATCACACGAGGGGCCCAGAGTATATCTCTCCTGATCGGAGGGGCAAATCCTATCTTGCTCGACCATGTCTCGCAGCTTGGGTCTGGACAAGCCCGAAACCTACCTTTATAACTACCCAGTCACGGAGTAGTGTTTGGTTGGCCCAAAGCAAGTCTGTCACCATCCCGAGCACATGCGCCAGCTCAGGTCTTAGGGCATAGAACGTATGTTGTACTAGAGACTCACAGATGACATATCGCTGCGTCTCATAGTTGGGTCTGTCTAACTCGGAGCTTATCTCGACTCGGATCCAACTATGTCGAATACGACCAGATCCTTCCAAGTCCATATTATCCGGTTAGCATCCAATGCTCCATGGCTAGCGAGACCAAGCCATCGACCGTGTCATATGCTAGTCTAGTCAAGGGATCTGCAACATTTGCATCCGTGTTAATTTTGCATAACTCAACATCACCATTCTTTACGATCTTTTGTATCAGGTGATATTTCCGGTCTATGTGTCTGGTCTTGTGGTAATCCCTCGGCTCCTTGGCTTGTGCGATGGCACCCGAATTATCACAATAAAGGTCCAATGGTTTTACCAAGGCCGGGAAATTACCAAGACATCCAGAAAGTTCTGGATCCAAACACCTTCCTTTGTAGCTTCACAAGCCACAATGTATTCGGCTTCTGTGGTAGAATCGGCCACCGTATCTTGCTTGGAACTCATCCAGCTCACTACTCCTCCGTTCATGACATACACGAATCCGGACTGTGATCGACAATCATCTCTGTCGGTTTGGAAACTAGCATCGGCATAACCCCTTACGGCGAGCTTTTCCTCACCTCCATAAACTAGGAACATCTCTTTAGTCCTTTTCAGGTACTTCAAAATAGTCTTTACCGCTGCCCAGTGACTCTCACCTGGGTTGGCATGGTATCTACTTATTAGGCTTATTGCAAAAGCAACATCAGGCCGTGTACATATCATGGCATACATGATGGATCCAATTGCCGAGGAATACGGAATCCTACTCATCCTGCTTCGCTCATCAGATGTCGAAGGACTCTGAGTGTCGCTTAGCCTTATACCATGTGAGACAGGCAAGAACCCTTTATTGGCCTCATTCATGTTGAACCGCTTCAACACTTTATCTATGTACATGCTTTGGCTCAAGCCGAGCAGCCTCCTCGATCTATCTCTATAGATCTTGATGCCTAAAATGTAAACTGCCTCACCAAGGTCCTTCATGGAAAACTTGCCATTCAATGATTCCTTGACCGAGTTCAGCATCGAAATATCATTTCCGATCAGTAGTATGTCATCCACATATAAGATCAAAAACACAATCGAGCTCCCACTTAACTGCTTGTATAAAAAAGCGTCCTCATCGCTTTTGATGAAACCAAGACCAGTGACGACCTCATCAAAAAAATGTTCCAACTCCGGGATGCTTGCATCAACCCATAAATGGATCTCTTGAGCTTGCATACTTTAGAGGTGCTAGTCGAATCGACAAAACCCTCGGGCTGTATAATATACACGTCCTCGGTTAAATTTCCGTGAAGGAAAGCCATTTTGACATCCATCTGCCATATCTCGTAATCGAAATATGCAGCTATAGCTAGTATGGTCCTCACCAACTTAAGCTTCGCTACCGGCGAGTAAGTCTCGTCGTAGTCAATTCCTTGAACTTGTCCATAACCTTTAGCGACAAGCTGAGCTTTGTGGATCTGAACATTTCCATCCACATCAATTTTCTTCTTAAAGACCCATTTGCAGCCAATGGCCCTTACGCGTGGCGGCAGATCAACCAAGTACCAGACTTGATTTTCATCCATGGAATTTAACTCGGATCTCATGGCCTCTAGCCATGCCTCGGAATCCGGGCTCACCATCGCCTTCCGCATACTTGGCCGCCTCGTCGCTTTCTAGCAACAATACATCACGCACTTTGCGCAATCTTTCCAACCTCCATGGTTTTGGTGCCGCTTACACTACGGGTTCCCTGACTGACTCCGGTATGATCTCATCACCCGTTGAGCCGTCCCCGAATGGTGCTCGAATTTCTTCGAGTTGGACATCCTCCCACTAGCCTCCCGACTGAGAAACTCTTTCTTAAGGAAAACCCCGTTCCGAGCAACAAACACTTTGTTCTCTTCCCGGTTGTAGAAGCTATATCCCAAGGTTTCACTCGGATATCCCACGAATATGCATTTATCCGACTTGGGTGTAAGCTTGTCTGACATAAGTCGCTTGACAAATGCTTCACAACCCCAATTCTTTAGAAAAGACAAACTAGGAGTCTTCCCGGTCCACATCTCATGTGGTGTCTTATCTACGGATTTTGATCGTACCCTGTTAAGTGTGGAAGCTGCAATTTCTAGAGCGTATACCCAGAATGACAAGGGTAAATCCAATTTGCTCATCATAGATCGAACCATGTCCAACAAGGTACAATTCATCCGTTACGATACGCCATTTATCTGTGGCGTACCCGGAGGTGTGAGTTGAGGTACTATACCTTGGCTTTTCAGATGATCATCAAACTCCTGGCTCATGTACTCACCTCCATGATCAGATCGTAGAAGTTTTATACTCTTGCCGAGCTGATTCTCTACCTTGTTCTGAAACTCTTTGAACTTTTCAAAAGTTTCCGACTTGTGCCTCATCAAATAGATATATCCATATCTACTCAAGTTGTTGGTAAAAGTCACGAAGTACTGATAGCCACCTCTCGCAGTTGTGCTCATTGGACCACACACATCACTACGTATAAGTTCCAATAGCTCGGACGCCCTCTTGCAACTCTTTGCAAAAGGAGACTTAGTCATCTTGCCAAGCAAGCATGATTCACATGTCTCGAATGCCTCGAAGTCGGACGAAGTTAGGAGCCCATCATCATGGAGCTTCTTCATGTGTTTCAGACTAATGTGTCCAAGTCGGCAATGCCAGAAGTATGTCAGATTTATCTCATTAGGCTTATGCCTCTTGACATTCACGTTATAGACCGGTTCCCGTTCTAGATTTAATATAAATAGCCCATCAACAATGGGTGCATAGCCGTGGAACATCCCATTGAAATAAATCAACCAACCATTGTCCTTTAAATTGAATTCATAACCCTGACTCACCAAGCATGAGGCAGAAATAATGTTCCGACTAAGTGCAGGAATGTAATAACAATTATTCAATTCCATAATAAATCCAGAAGGAAGCTGGAGGTGCATCGTGCCGACCTCCAACGCAGCAACTCTTGCTTTGTTGCCGACCCTGATGTCAATCTCCCCTTGTGCCACACGCCTAGTTCTTACCAGCCCCTGCATTGAGTTGCAAATATGAACAACCGATCCAGTATCAAATACCAAAGAGCTACTAGGTATGTCAGCAAGGTAAATGTCTATAACATATGCAACAAGTGTACCTTTGCCTGAAGCAGCATTCCTGGCCTTCTTGCCATGCTTTGCAAGCCACTTGCTACCATTCCTCTTCCAGTGACCAGTATCCTTGCAATGATAGCAAATGGTCTTCGAGTCTGGTCCAGACTTCGGCGCATCGACGGAGGTTACCGTCTCCGTGCCCTTTGCCTTAGCCTTTTTCTTGGACCAACTCTTCTTGAACTTAGCCAATTTATGCACCATCAACACTTGATGTGTGCCTTTCTTAATATCCTGCCCTGCCACTTTGAGCATCCCATGCAATTCAGTGAGCTTCTTATCCATGCCATGCATATGATAGTTCGAGATGAACCTCCCGTAGCTGGGCGGAAGAGAACCCAGAACTGCATCAGTAGCCAGCTCATCCAAGAGCGGGAATCCCAAATGATCCAAAGCTTGCACATATCCGATCATCTTGATCACAGGTGGGCTCAATGGACCACCTTCCTTCAGCTTGCAATCCATCAAGGATCTCTAGACGTTGAACCTTTCGGTCCTAGACTGTGTCTGAAACATGCTCTTGAGACTCTCAATCATATCGTAAGCCTCAACATTTCCAAAATGCTGTTGCAAATCGGGCTCCATACAAGCCAGCATCAGACAACTGATCTCCGTTGATTCATCAATGAGTTTCTGGTAGGCATTCTTAGCTATGGCACTAGCATTATCGGTAGGTTCCTCTGGAAGTGGATCCTCTAGAACATGTTCCTTTTTATCATGCTTGAGAACAATTCTCAGATTTCTATACTAGGTGGTAAAGTTTGTTCCATTCAGTTTATCCTTTTATAGAATTGATTTCAATGCAATGTTGGGTTGAGCAGGTGGCGCCATTGATCTACAACAGAAAATATGCAATCAGTAAGCAATGTGTTTATGTAGAGTAATTCAATCCTTAAATATAAATACTCCCACTGAAGTTGGCATCCCTCTGCAAACTCTCAGTGATTCAGGATCCGACTAGCACATGCGACTAGTGAGCTTTAGCATCACTGCTAGACAACATGCCTATCCGGTAAGCAACTACTTGCTAATCATATCTCTATACGACTCCTGTATGTCGGGAAGGTATCTCATACCCTGGCCCCCAACCTTCTTTACCACAAGGCCCAAAACCGTTTTGATAGCCCTGTTAAGTTAACCTGATGCAGTGCATGTCCATGCCCGACACGAACCCTTCAGTTCAAGGACACCTAGCAGCACCCCAATTTTATGAGCCCACTACTAGACGTACTTGACGTGCGAAGGTGCAACATCGGGAATGGAAAATTTCTTGATATTAACGAGGGATGTTTCTATCATTCTAACATGGATAGAAAACAAGAAGCATAACAATCATAAATAAAACATATATTGTGAAATAGTATGGTTCTTCATGGCAGTTCTTCCAGGCCGGCTCTGACTCCGATGACCATCTAGGAACTCCATCTTGTTTGTCACGCCGGGACGCCAAGCTACCAACCTGATCTCTATAATCTAACTACTACAGCTAGTAATGAATTTTACATAGAGTCACAAGTCTACACACAGGTCGTTATACAATATAATGCCAACACTTTGGCTCCTGCCGGCTGACAAACATGGCATGCAGGCCATGTATAAATTACACACATGCATCACATACACATGAGCCATACTATTCACATCAAACCTGCAAAACAAAGTTACTCACATTCTACCAGTTTGAGTCATCGTGTACGAAATACAAGGCACTACACACACGTTTTCGGAAATCACAGATCACATCTGAACTCCGATCATGCCGAATTTTCTGATCTGACCGATCTTATTGATCACCGCGAGCCCGATTCAAATTTCGTTTCACTGTTAACCCCGATGGAGGATACCGATTGGTAGGGGTAGGTTGTGTCATGACCTCATCGATTCCGGTCATCAGAAAACATAGCCACATCGATCCCCATGTGCAGTTGATCTCATCAACCATGCACATAGCCGATCTCTTCAATGACAACAGATCTCATCTGTCGCCTCCACATATCTAATATGCATATGATCCGAATTCAAATCCTATAGCAGAGGCTCTGATACCATCGTTGGGTTCTACAGTAGGGTGCGTCGACTGCAAATGAAAATTTTCCTACGCGCAGAACAACCAGGAACATGCTACGGGAATGATCACATTTCGTTACCACTAGACGCACAGTGCCATGCAGTGGAAGAAGAGTTGGTGCAGCGCGTCCGCGTGGATCGTCTCCTCCTCGTCTAATCTCCCTCGAACAGCTGGTCACCGGATCCCTCGTACAAGTTCGCCAGAGCGGCGCAGGTGCACCGCCTCTAACGGTTTCCGGGCGTGCAGGAGGAACGTCATGCGGCGGACTGCTAGGTCCGATCACACAACCGGCGGCGAGTGGAGGTGTCTATTCGCAACACATGCAAACACTAGTTACAATGCTGAAGCGATAAATCGCATGAGTGTGCGGCACATCCACTTTATATAGGCGTCCGTCATGGGCTCAACACTTTGGCCTCGCACAGACCCTAAAGCCCATAAGTCTACTCGGCCACAATCCGAATACAGCTCGGATCACATCCGACCAATGTCCTCGGATCCGACCACGTAGGTTCCTTCCCTTAAGCGCGCGACCCCTTAGGTTCAAGCTGGCTTGGTCGCAGTTCGGATCACCTTCGAACTGCACGGTTGGTTGCGGCCCCTAGCAAGGCATGAAAAACACCAAGCAGGCTATGAAGCTGGTTAGGCGAACATGTACATCATACTTCCATTCCTTTTGCCACACAACATATTTTGTCGGGCTCAAGGAAAGTCTGTCATCCTTGTGTTAGCCCGACCTCTTTCTCGTTCCAGTGATGCCGACCACAAACCAGATTATCTCATAATACTTGTCGCATGGCCATGCTTATCCTGGTCGGGTCACACGAGGGGCCCAGATTATATCTCTCCTGATCGGAGGGGCAAATCCCATCTTGCTCGACCATGTGTCGCAGCATGGGTCTGGACAAGCCCGAAACCTACCTTTGTAACTACCCAGTCACGGAGTAGCATTTGGTTGGCCCAAAGCAAGTCTGTCACCATCCCTAGCACATGCGCCAGCTCAGGTCTTAGAGCATAGAACGTATGTTGTACTAGAGACTCACAGATGACATATCGCTGCGTCTCATCGTTGGGTCTGTCCAACTCGGACTTTATCTCGACTCGGATCCGACTACATCGAATCGGACCAGATCCTTCCAAGTCCATACTATCCGGTTAGCACATCCAATGCTCCATGGCTAGTGAGACCAAGCCATCGACCGTGTCATATGCTAGTCTAGTTGGCTGCGCGTCCACACAACCCTTTCGACTAGGGACCTTTTAAGACGTTCATCATACAATGCATAGTCCCACAAACAAGTCACGTACTTGCTGATACACATCATTGATAATGTCCAAGAACTATCTTTATTCATGAACACATAGGAAATATCATCATACATGATTACCTCTAGGGCATTTCTCCAACATATCTCTGCTTGGACGGGGTTAAGACTTCAGAAATATAATGCACTGGGCGCTGAACTTTGAAGGCTTTGCCTTCTTCTTCCCACTCGACCGTGAGCACTGTACTGACAACTTGTCCAGTGGCTACGATATAAAGCAGTAAAGGCTCTTTGCTGATTGGAGCAGAAAGCACCGACTGGGTGGAAAGCAGGGTTTTGAGCTCTGCAAACGCTGCATCAGCTTTAGGAGTGCACTCGAACTTTTATACTTCTTCATCAGTCAGTAAAGAGGCAATGCCTTTTCACCGAGACGAGAAATGAATCGGCTCAATGTGGCCAGGCAACCAGTAAGCTTCTAGACATCATGCACACACATAAGGCGTTTCATTTGGAGAATTGCACCAACTTTTTCTTGGTTTGCATCGATCCCTCGTTCGGAAACGAGAAAACTGAGTAACTTTCCTCCTGGGACTCTGAATGTGCATTTTGATGGATTAAGATTGATATCATACCTTCTTAGATTGGCAAAGGTTTCGGTGAGGTCAGTCAGTAGATCGGAACCTTTACGTGACTTGACCATGATGTCATCCATGTATGCTTCCACATTCCGACTGATTTGAGTGAGCAGACACTTCTGAATCATGCGCATGAATGTGGCGCCAGCATTCTTGAGACCAAAGGGCATGGTAACGTAGCAAAAGCACCCGAATGGGGTGATAAAAGCTGTTTTGATTTCATCAGGACCATATAGTCGGATCTGATGGTACCCAGAATAAGCGTCCAGAAAGGACAAATGCTCGCATCCCGCAATCAAGTCAACAATTTGATCGATGCGTGGCAGAGGGAAATGATCTTTGGGCATGCCCGATTGATATGCTTGAAATCGATGCACATGCGGAGTGAATCGTCTTTTTTGGGGACCATGGCAACATTAGCGAGCCACTCAGAGTGGTATATCTCATGGATGAACTCAGCTGCTAGAAGCCGAGCCACCTCCTCACCAATTGCCTTCCTCTTCTCCATGACAGACCGACGGAGATGCTCTTTGACAGGTTTTGCTTTTGGGTCGACTCGCAAACGGTGCTCAGCCAGTCCCCTGGGTACACCTGGCATGTCAGAAGGCTTCCATGCAAAGATGCCCCAGTTCTCAGGGAGGAACTGGATGAGCGCTTCTTCCTATTTGCTGTCGAGTGTTGTTGAGATATGAGTCGGAGTAGCATTAGAATCGGTCGGGTGAACATGAACTTGTTTCGTTTCACCAGATGACTAAAATGAAGATTCTGAAGCGGGCTTCTTGGCATGCAGCAAATCACTCAGATCTGTGTTTTCTGGTACTCTTGCATTTCCACTGCGGCCATCTGTTCATCGGCAATCTTTGAGCCCTTCTGGAAATATTCCTTCACTCTCTGCTGATTACCAGTGATCGTAATCACACCTTTGGGCCCAGGCATCTTCAGCTTGAGGTATACGTAACATGGCCGAGCCATGAAGCGAGCATACACAGGCCTGCCCAAAATAGCATGATAAGCACTGTGAAAATCTACAACCTCAAGTGTCAACTTTTCCTTGCGATAGTTCTTCGAATCGCCAAAAACCATGTCAAGAGTGATCTGGCCGAGTGAATCGGCTTTTTTACCATGAATGGCACCGTGGAAGCGCATATTGCTTTCACTGAGTTTGGACATCGGGATGCCCATCTCTCGGAGCATCTCAGCATACAGAATGTTCAAACCACTGCCACCATCCATCAGGACCTTGGTCAATTGGGTGCCTCCGATGACCGGGTCGACCACCAACGCTTTCCACCATGGGGTAGCAACACGTGCCGGGTGATCTGACTGGTCGAATGTAATGGGAGTCTTTGACCACTTCAAATATGTTGGCGTTGCCGGAGCAACCATGTTCACTTCTCTGTTAATGACTTTCAATCGACTTTTGCTCTTAACATCAGTGAAAATCACCAAAGTGGCATTGATGTTGGGGAAACCATCATCATCCTCTTTGTCTTCGTCCTTATCAGACTCTTTCTCTTTCTCCTTGGACTGGCCCTCTCGGAAATGCTGGATAAGGAGTCGACATTGTCGAGTGGTATGCTTGGGATAAATCAGGTTTCCCTCTTCATCCACTTTGGTGTGTATATGACATAGCAGATCTAACACATCATTTCCTGTGTAATCCTTCACCTTTTTGGGGACCCATGGTCCTTTAGGTTTTCCCTTGATTTTTCCCTGAGTCACTGCTGCGGCTTCACCAGGAGCAGCGGGTTCGGCCTTGCGCTTCTGTTTCCGATTGGAATTACCTCCTCCGGCATCTTGTACGACTGGTTTGCTCTTGCCACTGCGGAGTCGGTCTTCTTCTTCATCGTTAGCATACCGAGTGGCTATTTCCATCATTCGGGTCAGAGTCATATCTCCTGTCCGACCGAATTTCAGGTTCAACTCTCGGTACCGAACGCCCTCCTTGAAGGCGCAAACTTCTTGGTGCGGCGACATGTTTTCCACTGTGTGATGCAAAGTGGTCCACCTCTGGATGTAATTTCTCAACGTATCATTCGGCTTCTGAACACAATGCTGCAACTCCGTCAGCCCTGCAGGCCGCTTGCAAGTGCCTTCAAATGTTGTAACAAACACTCGGGCCAACTCTTCCCAACTGAATATGCTGCCAGGGGCCAACTGATTCAACCAAGCTCTGGCCGACCCTTCCAACATCAAACGAAGGTGCTTCATGGCTACCTCATCATTACCGCCGCCAATCTTTACTGCCACTCGGTAATCCTCTAGCCAAGTGTCAGGTTTGGATTCACCGGTTAACTTACTTACCCCAGTTGCCAACCTGAAGTTGGGAGGGATTTCTGCGGCTCTGATGGCACTGCTGAAACAATCAGGTCCTGATACATGCACTCAACTGCTCGTTGGTCGATTTCTGTCTTGTCCTTCTCGGTGAGCTCTATTCCGGTCGACCAAACCTTGTACCAAAATCGATCTTGCATCAAATCCAGGTTCTTTAGGGTCGACTGGATGTCCTTACTCGTCACCATATGGACGCCTGTCATCGGGTCCCCGGGGTGCATATGATCCGCCCCTCGGAGGGGGCGTGGACACTCGACGGCGGTCCTCACGGCCCAACCGATGATCATATTGCTCATGGTTCCGACCCATATACTGCTCTTGACGGTGTCCCCGGCCCTCACACCGCGGAGGCGATCTTGGGCTGTGGGCCGATTGGACAGTGTCCGCAACCACAGATCTGCTATGGATCCTGTTGGGCGACTGGGAAACTGCTATGTTCTGCTCTCCAGCCGCACGGAGTAGCGCTCGAATCTACATCAAACCTCTTCCAGCCTCAGACTGGGATGGCTGGATTGACTCTGCTATGGGGCTGTAGCGGTAAGATTCTGAATTGGGGTACGGTATACCTGATGCTCGGGGGAAACAATTGCCGCTGTCGACTGGATTCAGGGACCAGCCGTCGAGCGCGATCATCGAGTGAACGCTGAAGATTCTCCAAACGCGCGTGCTCAGCCAATGTGGCCAGGCGCGCAGTCTCCAAAGGCCAAGCCTAGGAGGTTTCCCCAATGATGGGAGTGGGGAGTGCCTCCGTATTGCGACAATGCAGCTCCTCTCGCTGCTATCAACTAAGGGCTTGAGGACGATATTCTTCGTGAACAAGTGAGGGATCACCACCGCCATCGCCGCCGTCGCTCTGTCATAAACCTGGCGGGCTACATGGTGTGTCGACCATCAGGACTTCTGCCGTAGGGTCGCTACTGTCACACTCGGACAGGGTCTCAACAGAGCCAGTCGACAGGTCGAACAGCCCATAGAGAGATTCGTTGGGCTCGATTGCCGCCACTTGAGGGGTGGCCGACCGGCGAGCCACCGCATGCTTGATCCATCGCTGAAGCCGCGATCGACCAGATTGCTTGCGGCGTCGAGCAGCAAAGAGTGAAGACGTTGCAGGAGCTGACCGATACTAAGTCGACGGCTGCTGCGGGAGCACACCCGAAATTGGGTTGCTCCGCAGACAGGGAGCGCCTCGACATCGAGGGGAGCTTCTTGAAGCCAAGTGAAGTCATCGGCGACGAAGACGAGCACGCCAAGATGGATCTCACGGCCTTCACCCAAACCTCCGCCGGAAACCATGATGATGGAACTCGGAAAAATCGCAACCTCACCGGAAGTCGCTAAGACACCTGCCCCACGATGGGTGCCAACTGTCATGGTTCTAAGTCTGATAGTAGAGAGGGGGGTACGTAGGAGGAGGCAAGATCCTAGCTACGATGAGGTTGTGCACGCAAGATTTACGAGTTCAGGCCCTTCTCGGAGGAAGTAACAACCCTACGTCTTGGTGATATGAGGCGGTCGACTGGATTATGTGTGAAGTTGCAGGGGGTGCGAACCCTTGTGCCAGAGGAGGGGGGTGGCTTATATAGAGTGCACCAGGACCCCAGCCATTCCATGTTACACAGGGTTCAATGTACATTAAGGTGAGGCATTACTGGTAACGCCAGCAATAAAGGCATATAAATGATCATTCACACTACGGAGTGAATGCTTGGACGTTGCCATCCTGAGTGACTTTAGATCTTCTGTACTCCGAGTGGTTTCTTGTTCGGTCGAGTGATGATATACTGGTCGAATGAAATTGGGTTATCCGAGTGGAGTTGTTGGTCGAGTGAGTTGCACTCTGAGGTGATTCCAGTTAGTGAAAACTGTTGTGCCTTGAATGCCATTAATCTTAGGGTAGTGACCTTGGGGAGGGTGTCTAGGTCAGGCCTATTACCCTACCCTAGGTACATGTCCTCGTCACTAATTGTTAAAGTATTAAATGCACTTAGCACCACATCTAAGAACCAATTTGAAGAGTCCTAATATTGCCGCGCCCTTTCGACCCTCGATTAAATCTAGCTTCACTTGGGTTGAGTTGTTCACACGTCAACTGCACTGCATAACATCGAGTTGTTGTTGTTGTTGTTGTTGTTGTTGTTGTTGCTGTTGTTGTTGCTATTGTTGTTGCTGTTGTTGTTGTTGTTGTTGTTGTTGTTGTTGTTGTTGTTGTTGTTGTTGTTGTTGTTGTTGTTGTTGACTTCCTGCACCGTTCATCCATTTTGGAAACGATCACCTCACCTCCTATTCATCTAGACTGGGAGGTAGTTAAACTAATTAATTCATGTGTGATCTTCATGTTAGTTAAACTAATTCATTTGGGGTTTGCATGTTTTTTTAGTTAAAAAAGATACGGGTTCCAATCTACACTTCTTTCATTAAGAACATTATCAGTCCAAAGGTTAACAATATTATCTGCCACCGAAGCAAAGGCAGCTCTCATTTTGGAGTTTCTTATATAATGGAAGAGCACCTCCGACCTCAAAAAATGTAGGGTTGCATCTGCTCTCATTTCGGGTTAGGATCCAGGTTTATGGAGTGATGCATATTGTTGTTGTTGTTGTTGTTGTTGTTGTTGTTGTTGTTGTCGTCGTTGTTGTTGTCGTTGTTGTTGTTGTCGTCATCGTTGTTGTTGTTGTCATTGTCGTTGTTGTTGTCATTGTTGTCGTTATCGTTGTTGTTGTTGTCGTTGTTGTTGTTGTTGTTGTTGTTGTTGTTGTTGTTGTTGTTGTTGTTGTTGTCGTCGTCGTTTTTGTTGTTGTCGTCGTTGTTGTTGTTGTCGTCGTTGTTGTTGTTGTGGTCATTGTTGTTGTTGTCGTTGTTGTTGTTGTTGTTGTTGTCGTTGTTGTTGTCGTTGTTGTCGTTGTCGTTGTTGTTGTTGTTTTTGTTTTTGTTGTTGTCGTTGTTGTTGTTGTTGTCGTCGTCGTCGTCGTCGTCGTCGTTCGTCGTCGTCGTCGTTGTTGTTGTTGTTGTTGTTGTTGTTGTTGTTGTTGTTGTTGTTGTTGTTGTCATCGTTGTTGTTGTTGTCGTCGTTGTTGTCGTCGTCGTCGTGTTGTCGTTGTTGTTGTTGTTGTTGTTGTTGTTGTTGTTATTGTTGTTGTTGTTGATGTCTTTTTGCCCCGGCCATGTATTTTGGAAAACGCATCACCTAATTAATTCATGTGTAATCTGCATGTCAGTTAAACTAATTCATGTATGGGTTGCATGTTTTCAGTTGAAAAAAAGGCATGGGTTCCATTCTACAGTTCTTTCATTAATAACATCATTAGTCCAAAGATAAAAACAGGTCCATATAAGAGCAGGTGCAACCGAAGCCTTGCACAGGGCGCCTAAAATTCCGGGGCCCCAAATTTTCTTTACACTGCTAGTACTAAAAATGAAGGGATTGAAGAATGTGTAGCCGTTAAATAGGATTTTTTTATGATCAGCCGATAAATTTGAAGTAGTACAGATGCATCAAATGCCCTGTGATTTATTTTGCTTTGACTCATTTTCAATCGCCTCAGCCGCAAATCGATGTAAATTACATCCCTGAAAATTAACTCATCAACTCCTGTCTCTTATCTTCAATCTCCTTAACAATTTCATTATTTTCCAGATGAGAGTTATTTTTTTAGGGCAGCTGAGAGTCAGTTGTGCATTGATGGCAAGGAACTGCAGGTTCGTTTGTTTTTCTTTACAGATCCTTCAATAATCCTTCCCTTTGGAGTTGCTGTTGGAAATGCCCTAAGTAGCTCATAATAGTTCCCTTCTATCATGACGTAACTCGTTGGGGGAAATTATATAATATCAATGATTAATAAAACATCATAATTAGCATTCTTTTACAGGAATAATTAGCTTCTCTTACAGCCCCTTAGTGCGCTGGTTTGCCCCCTCCCCTTGGCCCATGAGGCCCTGCAACACAAGTCGGGGCTCCCGAAACACCTTTCGGTCAAGCTGGCCATAGCCTGGTACCCCCGGAACACTTCCGGACTCTAATACCCTTCGTCGAATATATCGATCTTCACCTCCGGACCATTCCGGAACTCCTCGTGACATCCGGGATCTCATCCGGGACTCTGAACTACCTTCAGTAACCACATACTATTCCTGTTACAACTCTAGCGTCACCGAACCTTAAGTATGTAGACCCTACGGGTTCGGGAACCATGCAGACATGACCGAGACACCTCTTCGGCCAATAACCAATAGCGGGATCTGGATACCCATATTGGCTCCCACATGTTCCATGATGATCTCATTGGATGAACCACGATGTCGGGGATTCAATCAATCCAGTATACAATTCCCTTTGTCTATCGGTTTGTTACTTGCCTGAGATTCGATCGTCGGTATCCCTATACCTTGTTCAATCTCGTTACCGGCAAGTCTCTTTACTTGTTCTGTAATGCATGATCCCGTGGCTAACTCATTAGTCACACTGAGCTCATTATGATGATGCATTACTGAGTGGTCCCAGAGATACCTCTCCGTCACACAGATTGACAAATCCCAGTCCCGATTCGTGCCAACTCAACAGACACTTTCGGAGATACCTGTAGTGCACCTTTATATTCACCCAGTTACGTTGTGACGTTTGATACACCCAAAGCATTCCTATGGTATCCAGGAGTTGCACAATCTCATGGTCTAAGGAAACGATACTTTACATTAGAAAAGCTCTAGCAAACAAACTACATGATCTTGTGCTATGCTTAGGATTGGGCCTTGTCCATCACATCATTCTCCTAATGATGTGATCCCGTTATCAACGACATCCAATGTCCATGATTAGGAAACCATAACCATCTATTGATCAACGAGCTAGTCAACTAGAGGCTTACTAGGGACATGTTGTGGTCTATGTATTCACACATGTATTACGGTTTCCGGTTAATACAATTATAGCATGAACAATAGACAATTATCATGAACAAGGAAATATAATAATAACCATTTTATTATTGCCTCTAGGGCATATTTCCAACAGTCTCCCCCTTGCACTAGAGTAAATAATCTAGTTCACATCGCCATGTGATCAAACCTCATAGTTCACATCGCCATGTGACTAACACCCAAAGAGTTTACTAGAGTCAATAATCTAGTTCACATCGCCATGTGATTAACACCCAAGAGTTTACTAGAGCCAATAATCTAGTTCACATCACCATGTGATTAACACTCAACGAGTTCTAGGGTTTGATCATGTTATGCTTATGAGAGAGGTTTTAGTCAACGGGTCTGCAACATTCAGATCCATGTGTACTTCGCAAATCTCTATGTCATATTGTAGATGTTGCTAGCATGCTCCACTTGGAGCTATTACAAATGGTTTCTCCACTATACGTATCTAGTTTGCTACTCATAGTCATCCGGATGGGTGTTAAAGCTTGCATCGACGTAACCCTTTACGCAAAACTCTTTATCACCTCCATAACCGAGAAACATTTCCTTATTCCTCTAAGGACAATTTTGACCACTGTCCAGTGATCCATTCTTGGATCACTCTCGTACCCCCTTGCCAGACATGTGGCAAGGCACATATCAGGTGTGGTACACAGCATGGCATATCGTATAGAGCCTATGGGTAAGGCATAGGGGACGACCTTCGTCCTTTCTCTTTCTTCTGCCATGGTCGAGCTTTGAGTCTTACTCAACTTCACACCTTACAACTCACGCAACAACTCCTTCTTTGACTGATACATTTTGAACTTCAAAATCATGTCAAGGTATGCACTTTGTGAAAGTCTTATCAGGCGTCTTGATCTATCTTTATAGATCTTGATGCCCAATATGTAAGCAGTTTTACCCAGGTCTTCCTTTGAAGAAAAACTCCATTCAAACAACCCTGTATGCTTTCCAGAAATTCTATATCATTTCCGATCAACAATATGTCATCCACATATACTTATTAGAAATGTTGTAGTTCTCCCACTCACTTTCTTGCAAATACAAGTTTCTTGCAAACATTGTATAAACCCAGATGCTTTGATCACCTCATCAAAGCATATGTTCCAACTCCGAGATGCTTGCTCCAGTCCATAGAAGGATCGCTGGAGTTTGCATACCTTTTAGCATTCTCAGGACAGACAAAACCTTCTGGTTGTATCACATACAGCCTTTCCTCACGGAAACCGTCAAGGAAACTTTGTTTTGACATCCATCTGCTAGATTTCGTAAATGAAAATGCAGCAACTGCTAACATAATTCTAATTGACTTTAGCATCGCTATGATAGAGAAAGTCTCATCATAGTCAGCTCCTTGAACTTGTCGGAAACTTCTTTGAGACAAGTCGAGCTGCATAAATGGTGACATTACCATCAGCATCTGTCTTCTTCTTAAAGATCCATTTATTCTCAATGGCTTGCCGATCATCGGGCAAGTCCACCAAAGTCCATACTTCGTTTTCATACATGGATCCTATCTCGGATTTCATGGCTTCAAGCCATTTGTTGGAATCCGGGCCCACCATCGCTTCTTCATAGGTCATAGGTTCATCGTTGTCCAACAACATGACCTTCAAGACAGGGTTACCACTCAGAAGTTGTACACACCCTTCTCGACCTACCAGGTTCGATAGTAACTTGATCTGAAGCTCCATGATCATCATCATTAGATTTATCTTCAACTGACGTAGGTGCCACAGAAACATCTTTCTGTGCCATGCTACTATCTGGTTGAATTAAAGGTTCAAAAACCTCATCAAGTTCTATCTCCCCCCACTCAATTCTTTCAAAAGAAACTCTTTCTTGAGAAAGGACCTGTTCATAGTGAAAAACACTTTGCCCTCATATTTGAGATAGAAGGTATACCCAATCGTCTTGTTTGGGTATAATATGAAGACACAATTTTTTGCTTTGGGTTCGAGCTTTTCTGGCCGAAGCCTATCGACATAAGCATCGTAGCCCCAAACCTTAATAAACAACAACTTAGGTTTCTTGCCAAACCATAGTTCATACGGTGTCATCTCCACAGACTTAGATGGTGCCCTATTTATTGTGAATGTAATTGTCTCTAATGCATAACCCCAAAATGATAGCAGTTGATCGGTAAGAGACATCATAGATCACACCATATCCAATAGAGTGCGATTACGATGTTCGGACACACCATTATGCTATGGTGTTCCAGGTGGCGTCAACTGTGAAACGATTCCACCTTGTCTTAAGTGATTGCCAAACTAATAACTCAGATACTCTCCCCTTGATCATATCGTAGGAACTTGATCTTCTTGTTACGATGATTCTCAACTTCACCCTGAAATTGCTTGAACTTTTCAAACGTTTCAGACTTATGCTTCATTAAGTAAACATAGCCATATCTACTCAATTCATCGGTGAAGGTGAGAAAATAACAATATCCATCGCGCGCGTCAACACTCATCAGACCGCACACATCAGCATGTATGATTTCCAACAAGTCACTTGCCCGTTCCATTGTTAGAAAGAAAACGGGGTTTTAGTCATCTTGCCAATGAGGCATGGTTCGCATGTGTCAAGTGATTCAAAATCAAATGACTTCAAAAGTCCATCGGCATGGAGGTTCTGCATGCGCTTTACACCAATATCACCTAAGCGGCAGTGCCACAAGAAAGTGGTACTATCATTATCAACTCTACATCTTTTGGCATCAATGTTATGGACATGTGTATCACTACGATCGAGATTCAATAAATCATTCACATTGGGTGCATGACCATAGAAGGTATTATTCATGTAAATAGAATAACCATTATTCTCTGACTTAAATGAATAACCGTATTGCAATAAACATGATCTAATCATGTTTATGCTCAACATAGACACCAATGCAAACAACATTTATCTGGGTTCAACACTAATATCGAAGGTAGAGGGAGCATGCGATGGTGATCATATCATCCTTGGAAACACTTCCAACACGCATCGTCACCTCGCCCTTAGCTAGTATCCATTTATTCCGTAGCTTTTGTTTCGAGTTACCAATATTAGCAACTGAACCGGTATCTAATACCCATGTGCTACTAGGAGTACTAGTAAGGTACATATCAGTAACACATATATCAAATATACTTTTGTTGAAGTCGAAAGCCTTCTTATCGACTAAGTATTTGAGGTAGTTCCGCTTCCAGTGACCATTCCCCTAATAGAAGCACTTCGTCTCGGGTTTGCGTTCTTGTGTTTCTTCACTGGAGCGGCAACTGGCTTGCCATTCATGAAGTTTCCCTTGCCCTTGTTTGAAACCAGTGGTCTTGTTAAACATCAACACTTTGATGCTCCTTCTTGATTTCTACCTTTACGACCTTAAGCACGACGAATAGCTCCGAGATCATCTCCTCTTGCATGTTATAGTTCATCACGAAACTCTAGTAGCTTGGTGATAGTGACTGGAGAACTTTGTCAATCACTCTCTTATCTGGAAGATTAACTCCCACTTGATTCAAGCGATTGAAGTACCCAAGCATTCTAAGCACATGCTCACTGGCTGAGCTATTCTCCCCATCTTGTAATCAAAGATCTTGTTCGAGGTCTCAAATCTCTCAACATGGGCATGATCCTGAAATACCAATTTCAGCCCTTGGAACATCTCATATGTTCCATGGCGTTCAAAATGCTTTTGGAGCCCCGACTCTAAGCCGTAAAGCATGGCACACTAAACTATCAGGTAGTCATCAGAACATGTCTACCAGATGTTCACAACATCCACAGACGACGCTAGAGGGGATGGCACACCGAGCGGTGCATCAAGGACAGAATCCTTCTGTGTAGCAGTGAGGAAAATTCTCAGACTACGGCCCTAGTCCACACAATTGCTTACATTATCTTTCAACTTAGTCTTTCTCTAGGAACATATTAAAACAAGGAGCTAAAGCGCGAGCTATTAATCCACAACATAATTTGCAAAGACAATTTAGACTATGTTCCTGATAATTATGTTCATCTAATCAAATTATTAATGAACTACCACTTAGATAGAGATCCCTCTATTCATCTAAGTGATACATGATCCGAATTGATTAGGCCGTGTCCGATCATCACGTGAGATGGACTAGTCATCAACGGTGAACATCTGCATGTTGATCGCATCTACTATACGACTCATGTTCGACCTTTCGGTCTCTTGTGTTCCGAGGCCATGTCTGTACATGCTAGGATCGTCAAGTCAACCTAAGTGTTTCGCATGTGTAAATCTGGCTTACATCCGTTGTATGCGAACGTTAGAATCTATCACACCCGATCATCACGTGGTGCTTCGAAACAACGATCCTTTGCAATGGTGCACAATTAGGGGAAACACTTCCTTGAAATTTTGTGAGGGATCATCTTATTTATGCTACCGTCGTTAGAAGCAAATAAGATGCAAACATGATAAACATCACATGCAAATCATAAAGTGACATGATATGGCCAATATCATCTTGCGCCTTTTGAACTCCATCTTCGAGGCGTGACATGATCACCTTCGTCACTGGCATGACACCATGATCTCCATCATCATGTCTTCATGAAGTTGTCTCGCCATCTATTACTTCCACAACTATGGCTAACGATTAGCAATAAAGTGAAGTAATTACATGGCATTTTTCATTGACACGCAGGTCATACAATAAATTAAGACAACTCCTATGGCTCCTACCGGTTGTGATACTCATCGACTGAAGGAAATATGCCCTAGAGGCAATAATAAAGTTATTATTTATTTCCTTATATCATGGTAAATGTTTATTATTCATGCTAGAATTGTATTAACCGAAAACATAATACATGTGTGAATACATAGACAAACAGTATGTCACTTGTATGCCTCTACTTGACTAGCTCATTGAATCAAAGATGGTTAAGTTTCCTAGCCACAGACATGAGTTGTCATTTGATTAACGGGGTCACATCATTAGAGAATGATGTGATTGACTTGACCCATTCCGTTAGCTTAGCACTTGATCGTTTAGTTTGTTGCTATTGCTTTCTTCATGACCTATACATGTTCCTGTGACTATGAGATTATGCAACTCCCGTTTACCAGAGGAACACTTTGTGTGCTACCAAACATCACAACGTAACTAGATGATTGTAAAGGTGCTCTACAGGTGTCTCCGAATGTACTTGTTGGGTTGGCGTATTTCGAGATTAGGATTTGTCACTCCGATTGTCGGAGAGGTATCTCTGGGCCCACTCGGTAATGCACATCACTATAAGCCTTGCAAGCATTGCAACTAATGCGTTAGTTGCGGGATGATGTGTTACGGAATGAGTAAAGAAACTTGCCGGTACTGAGATTGAACTAGGTATTGAGATACCGACGATCGAATCTTGGGCAAGTAACATACCGATGACAAAGGGAACAATGTATGTTGTTATGCGGTTTGACCGATAAAGATCTTCATAGAATATGTAGGAGCCAATATGAGCATCCAGGTTCCGCTATTGGTTATTGACCGGAGACGTGTCTCGGTCATGTCTACATAGTTCTCGAACCCGTAGGGTCCGCACGCCTAAAGTTCAATGACGGTTATATTATGAGTTTATGTGTTTTGATCTACCGAAGGAGTTCGGAGTCCCGGATGAGATTGGGGACATGACGAGGAGTCTCGAAATGGTCGAGACATAGAGATCGATATATTGGACGACTATATTCGGACATCGGAAAGGTTCCAAGTGATTCGGGTATTTTCGGGAGTACCGGGGAGTTAGGGGAATTCGTATTGGGCCTTAATGGGCCATACGAGAAAGGAGAGAAAGGCCTCGAAGGGTGGCCACACCCCTCCCTATGGGCTGGTCCGAATTGGACTAGGGAGGGGGGGGCCTTCCTTCCTTCTCCTTTTCCCTTCCCTTTCCTTCCCTCCTACTCCTAATACTTGGAAGGGCTCCTAGTTCTACTAGGAAAGGGGGAATCCTACTCCTGGTGGGAGTAGGACTCCCCTAGGGCGCGCCATAGAGAGGTCCGGCCCTCCCCCTCGTCCACTCCTTTATATACGGGGGCAGGGGGCACCCCAAAGACATAAGTTGATCCACGTGATCGTTTTCTTAACCGTGTGCGGTGCCCCCTTCCACCATACTCCTCGATAATATTATAGCGGTGCTTAGGGGAAGCCCTGCGATGGTAGAACATCAAGATCGTCACCACGCCGTCGTGCTGATGGAACTCTTCCCCGACACTTTGCTGGATCGGAGTCCGGGGATCGTCATCGAGCTGAACGTGTGCTAAAACTCGGAGGTGTCGTAGTTTCGGTGCTTGATCGGTCGGGTCGTGAAGACATACGACTACATCAACCGCATTGTCATAACGCTTCCGCTGTCGGTCTACGAGGGTACATAGATCACACTCTCCCCTCTCGTTGCTATGAATCACCATGATCTTGTGTGTGCGTAGGAATTTTTTTGAAATTACTACGTTACCCAACAGTGGCATCTGAGCCAGGTTTTATGCGTTGATGTAATATGCACGAGTAGAACACAAGTGAGTTTTGGGCGATATAAGTCATACTACTTACCAGCATGTCACACTTTGGTTTGGCGGTATTGTTGGATGAAGCGGCCCGGACCGACATTACGCGTACGCTTACGCGAGACTGGTTCTCCCGACGTGCTTTGCACATAGGTGGCTGGCAGGTGTCAGTTTCTCCAACTTTAGTTGAACCGAGTGTGGCTACGCCCGGTCCTTGCGAAGGTTAAAACAGCACCAACTTGACAAACTATCGTTGTGGTTTTGATGCGTAGGTAAGAACGGTTCTTGCTCACCCTGTAGCAGCCACGTAAAACTTGCAACTACAAAGTAGAGGATGTCTAACTTGTTTTTGCAGGGCATGTTGTGATATGATATGGTCAAGACGTGATGAGATATAAGTTGTTGTATGAGATGATCATGTTTTGTTGAAGTTATCGGCAACTGGCAAAAGCCTTATGGTTATCTCTCTATTGCATAAGATGCAAGCACCAAATAATTGCTTTACTTTATCGCTATGCGATAGCAATAGTTGCAAGAGCAATTGTTGGCGAGACGACCATGTGACGACACATTGATATAGATCAAGATGATGGAGATCATGGTGTCATGCCAGTGACGATGGAGATCATGACAATGCTTTGGAGATGGAGATCAAAGGCAAAAGATGATGATGGCCATATCATGTCACATATTTTGATTGCATGTGATGTTTATCTTTTATACATCCTATTTTTCTTAGTTCGACGGTAGCTTTATAAGATGATCTATCACTAATTATCAAGGTACAAGTGTTCTCCCTGAGTATGCACCGTTGCGAAAGTTCTTCGTGCTGAGACACCACGTGATGATCGGGTGTGATAGGCTCTACGTTCAAATACAACGGGTGCAAAATAGTTGCACACGCGGAATAATCAGGTTAAACTTGACGAGCCTAGCATATAACAGATATGGCCTCAGAACACGGAGACCGAAAGGTCGAGCGTGAATCATATAGTAGATATGATCAACATAGTGATGTTCACCATTGAAACTACTCCATCTCACGTGATGACCGGACATGGTTTAGTTGATATGGATCATGTGATCACTTAGAAGATTAGAGGGATGTCTGTCTAAGTGGGAGTTCTTAAGTAATATGATTAATTGAACTTTAATTTATCATGAACTTAGTCCTGGTAGTATTAGCATATCTATGTTGTAGATCAATAGCTCACGTTTAGCTCCCTTGGTTTATTTTTGATATGTTCCTAGAGAAAATTAAGTTGAAAGATGTTAGTAGCAATGATGCGGATTGGATCCGTGATCTGAGGATTATCCTCATTGCTGCAGAGAAGAATTACCTCCTTAATGCACCGCTAGATGACAGACCTATTGCAGGAGCAGATGCAGGCGTTATGAACGTTTGGCTAGCTCAATATGATGACTATTTGATAGTTTAGTGCACCATGCTTAAACGTCTTAGAATCGGGACTTCAAAGACGTTTTGAACGTCATGGACCATATGAGATGTTCCAGGAGTTGAAGTTAATATTTCAAGCAAATACCCGAGTTGAGAGATATGAAGTCTCCAACAAGTTCTATAGCTAAAAGATGGAGGAGAATAGCTCAAGCAGTGAGCATGTGCTCAGATTGTCTAGGTACTACAATCGCTTGAATCAAGTGGGAGTTAATCTTCCAGATAAGATAGTGATTGACAGAATTCTCTAGTCACCATCACCAAGTTAGTAGAACTTCGTGATGAACTATGATATGCAAGGAATAACAGAAACGATTCCCAAGCTCTTCGTAACGCTGAAATCAACGAAGGTAGAAATCAAGAAAAATATCAAGTGTTGATGGTAGACAAGACCACTAGTTTCAAGAAAAGGGCAAAGGGAAGAAGGGGAACTTCAAGAAGAACGGCAAGCAAGTTTCTGCTAAAGTCAAGAAGCCCAAGTCTGGTCCTAAGCCTGAGACTAAGTGCTTATACTGCAAAGGAACTGGTCACTGGAAGTGGAACTGCCCCAAGTATTTGGCGGATAAGAAGGATGGCAAAGTGAACAAAGGTATATTTGATATACGGATTATTGATTTGTATTTTACTAGTGTTCGTAGCAAGCCCCTGGTATTTGATACTGGTTCAGTTGCTAAGAGTAGTAGCTCAAAACGGGAGTTGCAGAATGAACAGAGGCTAGTTAAGGGTGAAGTGACAATGTGTGTTGGAAGTGGTTCCAACATTGATATGATCATCATCGCACACTCCCTATACTTTCGAGATTAGTGTTGAACCTAAATAAGTGTTATTTGGTGTTTGCATTGAGCATGAATATGATTTGATCATGTTTATTGCAATACGGTTATTCATTTAAGTAAGAGAATAAATTGTTATTCTGTTTACATATATGGTTACACACCCAATGAAAATGGTTCGTTGGATCTCGATCGTAGTGATACACATATTCATAATATTGAAATCAAAAGATGCAAAGTTAATAATGATAGTGCAACTTATTTGTGGCACTGCCGTTTAGGTCATATTGGTGTAAAGCGCATGAAGAAACTCCATGCTGATGGACTTTTGGAATCACTTGATTATGAATCAGTTGATGCTTGCGAACCATGCCTCATGGGCAAGATGACTAAGACTCCGTTCTCTGGAACAATGCAACAAGCAACAGATTTGTTGGAAATCATGCATACTGATGTATGTGGTCCGATGAATATTGAAGCTCGCGGCAGGTATCATTATTTTCTGATCTTCACAGATGATTTGAGCAGATATGAGTATATCTACTTGATGAAAAACAAGTATGAAACATTTGAAAAGTTCAAAGAATTTCAGAGTGAAGTGGAGAATCATCATAACAAAATAAAAGTTTCTACGATATGATCGCAGAAGTAAAATATTTGAGTTACGAGTTTGGCCTTCAGTTAAAACAATGTGAAATAGTTTCACTACTCACGCCACCTGGAACACTACAGTGTAATGGTGTGTCCGAACGTCATAACCGTGCTTTATTAGATATGGTGCGATTTATGACGTTTCTTACTGATTTACCGCTATCGTTTTGGGGTTATGCATTAGAGACAGCTACATTCACATTAAATAGGGCACCATCTAAATCCGTTGAGACGACACCGTATGAACTATGGTTTGGCAAGAAACCTAAGCTGTCATTTCTTGAAGTTTGAGGTTGCAATGCTTATGTGAAAAAAGTTTCAACCTGATAAGCTCAAACCCAAATCGGAGAAGTGCGTCTTCATAGGATACCCAAAAGAAAATGTTGGGTACACCTTCTATCACAGATCCAAAGGCAAGACATTTGTTGCTAAGAACGGATCCTTTCTAGAGAAGGAGTTTCTCTCGAAAGAAGTGAGTGGGAGGAAAGTAGAACTTGAAGCGGTAACTGTACCTTCTCCCTTATTGGAAAGTAGTTCATCACACAAATCTGTTCCTGTGACTACTACACCAATTAGTGAGGAAGCTAATGATGATGATCATGTAACTTCAGATCAAGTTACTATCAAACCTCGTAGGTCAACCAGAGTGAGATCCGTACCAGAGTGGTACGGTAATCCTGTTCTGGAGGTCCTGACCATGACGAACCTACGAACTATGAGGAAGCGATGATGAGCCCAGATTCCGCAAAATGGCTTGAGGCCATAAAATCTGAGATGGGATCCATGTATGAGAACAAAGTGTGGACTTTGGTTGACTTGCCCATTGATCGGCGAGCCATTGATATTAAATGGATCTTCAAGAGAAAGACGGACGCTGATAGTAGTGTCACTATCTACAAAAGCTAGAATTGTCGCAAAAAAGTTTTCGACAAGTTCAAGGTGTTGACTACGATGAGAGTTTCTCACTCGTATCTATGCTTAAGTCTGTCCGAATCATGTTAGCAATTGCCGCATTTTATGAAATCTGGCAAGTGGATAAACAAAACTGCATTCCTTAATAGATTTATTAAAGAAGAGTTGTATATGATGCAACAAGAAAGTTTTGTCAATCCTAAAGGTGCTAACAAAATATGCAAGCTCCAGCGATCCATCTTTGGACTGGTGCAAGCATCTCGGAGTTGGAATATACGCTTTGATAAGTTGATCAAAGCATATAGTTTTATACAGACTTGCAGTGAAGCCTGTATTTACAAGAAAGTGAGTGGGAGCACTACAGCATTTCTGATAAGTATATGTGAATAACATATTGTTGATCGGAGATAATGTAGAATTATTCTGCAAAGCATAAAGGAGTGCTTGAAAGGAGTTTTTCAAAGAAAGACCTCGGTGAAGCTGCTTACATATTGAGCATCAAGATCTATATATAGAGATAGATCAAGACGCTTGATAAGTTTTTCAATGAGTACATACCTTGACAAGATTTTGAAGTAGTTCAAAATGCAACAGTCAAACAAAGAGTTCTTGCCTGTGTTACAAGGTGTGAAGTTGAGTAAGACTCAAAACCCGACCACGGCAGAAGATAGAGAGAGAATGAAAGTCATTCCCTATGCCTTGGCCATAGGTTCTATAAAATAAGCCATGCTGTGTACCAGATCTATTGTATACCCTACACTATTTTTGGCAAGGGAGTACAATAGTGATCTAGGAGTAGATCACTGGACAGCGGTCAAATTATCCTTAGTGGAATAGGGATATGTTTCTCGATTATGGAGGTGACAAAAAGGTTTGTCGTAAAGGGTTACGTTGATGCAAATTTTGACACTGGTCCAGATGACTCTAAATCTCAATATGCATACATATTGAAAGTGGGAGCAATTAGCTAGAATAGCTCCGTGCAGAGCATCGTTGACATAGAAATTTGCAAAATACTTACGGATCTGAATGTGGCAGACCCGTTGACTAAACTTCTCTCACAAGAAAAACATGATCACACCTTAGTACTCTTTGGGTATTAATCACATAGCAATGTGAACTAGATTATTGACTCTAGTAAACCTTTTGGGTGTTGGTCACATGACGATGCGAACTATGGGTGTTAATCACATGGTAATATGAACTATTGATGTTAAATCACATGGCGATGTGAACTAGATTATTGACTCTAGTGCAAGTGGGAGACTGAAGGAAATATGCCCTAGAGGCAATAATAAAGTTATTATTTATTTCCTTATATCGTGATAAATGTTTATTATTAATGCTAAAATTGTATTAACCGGAAACATAATACATGTGTGAATACATAGACAAACAGTATGTCACTAGTATACCTCTACTTGACTAGCTCGTTGAATCAAAGATGGTTAAGTTTCCTAGCCATGGACATGTGTTGTCATTTGATGAATGGGATCACATCATCTGTGTAGCAGTGAGGAAAATTCTCAGACTACGGCCCTAGTCCACACAATTGCTTACATTATCTTTCAACTTAGTCTTTCTCTAGGAACGTATTAAAACAAGGAGCTAAAGCGTGAGCTATTAATCCACAACATAATTTGCAAAGACAATTTAGACTATGTTCCTGATAATTAAGTTCATCTAATCAAACTATTAATGAACTCCCACTTAGATAGACATCCCTATATTCATCTAAGTGATACATGATCCGAATCGATTAGGCCGTGTCCGATCATCATGTGAGATGGACTAGTCATCAACGGTGAACATCTGCATGTTGATCGCATCTACTATACGACTCATGTTCGACCTTTCGCTCTCTTGTGTTCCGAGGCCATGTCTGTACATGCTAGGATCGTCAAGTCAACCTAAGTGTTTCGCATGTGTAAATCTGGCTTACATCTGTTGTATGCGAACGTTAGAATCTATCACACCCGATCAGCACGTGGTGCTTCGAAACAACGATCCTTTGCAACGGTGCACAATTAGGGGAAACACTTCCTTGAAATTTTTTGAGGGATCATCTTACTTATGCTACCGTCGTTCTAATCAAATAAGATGCAAACATGATAAACATCACATGCAAATCATAAAGTGACATGATATGGCCAATATCATCTTGCGCCTTTTGATCTCCTTCTTCGAGGCGTGACATGATCACCTTCGTCACTCGCATGACACCATGATCTCCATCATCGTGTCTTCATGAAGTTGTCTCGCCATCTATTACTTCCACAACTATGGCTAACGATTAGCAATAAAGTGAAGTAATTACATGGCATTTTTCATTAACACGCAAGGAAATATGCCCTAGAGGCAATAATAAAGTTATTATTTATTTCCTTATATCATGATAAATATTTATTATTCATGCTAGAATTGTATTAACCGGAAACATAATACATAGACAAACAATATGTCACTTGTATGCCTCTACTTGACTAGCTCGTTGAATCAAAGATGGTTAAGTTTCCTAGCCATAGACATGAGTTATCATTTGATTAACGGGGTCACATCATTAGAGAATGGTGTGATTGACTTGACCCATTCCGTTAGCTTAGCACTTGATCGTTTAGTTTGTTGCTATTGCTTTCTTCTTGACCTATACATGTTCCTATGACTATGAGATTATGCAACTCCCGTTTACCAGAGGAAAACTTTGTGTGCTACCAAACGTCACAACGTAACTGGATGATTGTAAAGGTGCTCTACAGGTGTCTTCGAAGGTACTTGTTGGGTTGGTGTATTTCGAGATTAGGATTTGTCACTCCGATTGTTGGAGAGGTATCTCTAGGCCCACTCGGTAATGCACATCACTATAAGCCTTGCAAACATTGCAAATAATGAGTTAGTTGCGGGATGATGTGTTACGGAACGAGTAAAGAAACTGGCCGGTAATGAGATTGAACTAGGTATTGAGATACCGACGATCGAATCTTGGGAAAGTAACATACCGATGACAAAGGGAACAACGTATGTTGTTATGCGGTTTGACCGATAAAGATCTTCGTAGAATATGTAGGAGCCAATATGAGCATCCAGGTTCCGCTATTGGTTATTGACTGGAGACGTGTCTCGGTCATGTCTACATAGTTCTCGAACCCGTAGGGTCCGCACGCTTAATGTTCGATGACGGTTATATTATGATTTTATGTGTTTTGATGTACCGAAGGAGTTCGGAGTCCCGGATGAGATCGCGGACATGACGAGGAGTCTCGAAATGGTCGAGATGTAAAGATCGATATATTGGACGACTATATTCGGACATCGGAAAGGTTCCGAGAGATTCGGGTATTTCCGGGAGTACCGGGGAGTTACGGGAATTCGTATTGGGCCTTAATGGGCCATACGGGAAAGGAGAGAAAGGCCTCAAAGGGTGGCCACACCCCTCCCCATGGGCTGGTCCGAATTGGACTAGGGAGGGGGGCGCCCCCTTCCTTCCTTCTCCTTTTCCCTTCCCTTTCCTTCCCTCCTACTCCTAATACTTGGAAGGGCTCCTAGTTCTACTAGGAAAGGGGGAATCCTACTCCCAGTGGGAGTAGGACTCCCCTAGGGCGCGCCATAGAGAGGGCCGGCCCTCCCCCTCCTCCACTCCTTTATATACGGGGGCAGGGGGCACCCCAAAGACACAAGTTGATCCACACGATCGTTTTCTTAGCCGTGTGCGGTGCCCCCTTCCACCATACTCCTCGATAATATTGTAGTGGTGCTTAGGCGAAGCCCTGCGACGGTAGAACATCAAGATCGTCACTACGCCGTCGTGCTGACGGAACTCTTCCCCGACACTTTGCTGGATCGGAGTCTGGGGATCGTCATCGAGCTGAACGTGTGCTAACACTCGGAGGTGCCGTAGTTTCGGTGCTTGATCGGTCGGGCCGTGAAGACGTACGACTACATCAACCGCGTTGTCATAACGCTTACGCTGTCGGTCTACGAGGGTACGTAGATCACACTCTCCCCTCTCGTTGCTATGCATCACCATGATCTTGTGTGTCCGTAGGAATTTTGTTGAAATTATTACGTTACCCAACATCGACATGCAAGTAGTGAATCCTATTACAAGAACATGATCAATCTCATACATCACATATATATAATTCGTCACATCCTTTTGGCCAAATCACATCACATAGCATACCCTGCAAAAACAAGTTAGACGCCCTCTAATTGTTGTTGCATGTTTTACGTGGCTGCTATGGGTTTCTAGCAAGAACGTTTCTTACCTACGCAAAAGTCACAATGGTGATATGCCAATTGCTATTTACCCTTCATAAGGACCCTCTTCATTGAATCCGATCTGACTAAAGTGGGAGAGACAGACACCCGCTAGCCACCTTATGCGTCAAGTGCATGTCTGCCGGTGGAACCAGTCTCACGTAAGCGTACGTGTAAGGTCGGTCCGGGTCGCTTCATCCCACAATGCCGCCGAATCAAGATAAGACTAGTAACGGTAAGCAAATCGACCAAATCATCGCCCACAACTACTTTGTGTTCTACTCGTGCAATGAATCCACGCATAGATCTAGCTCTGATACCACTGTTGGGGATCGTAGTAATAATTCAAAATTTTCCTACGTGTCACCAAGATCAATCTAGGAGATACTAGCAATGAGAGAGAGGGAGTGCATCTTCATACCCTTGAAGATCGCTAAGCGGGAGTGTTACAAGAACGCGGTTGATGGAGTCATACTCGCGGCGATTCAAATCGCGGAAGATCTGATCTAGCGTTGAAAGGACGGCGCCTCTGTGATCAACACACGTACAGCCTAGGGACGTCTTGTGATGCCTCAAGACCGATGCGCTAGGTGTCTCCCAGTTTTTCGCCGACGTTGCCTTGTTATTCTCTTGCATGTTGCATCTTGCCATGTCATCATCCGCATTGCATCATCATGTTTTCAAAACTTGCATCCGTCCGGGTCTCCCCATACCTTCCATTGTCCGTTCTGAGCCCGTCCACACTTGCACGCGCCCATGGCTCCTCCGACATATTATTTTATAAGTGGCAGGAAAATATTCTCGGAATGGGATTAAAGTTGGCATGCGATGTTGTTATAGCGTGGGTAGACCGCCTGTCCAGTTTTGTCGCATTCGGAGCTCGTTTGATAGCCCAACCGTTAGACATATAGCGGCACTATAGCCGGTCACACATCGAACGTTTTCGGTCTCCGAAAACCATTGCCGGGCTGCCTTCTCTTCTCTCCTCTCAGCCCATCGCACTCTCCACAGCCCACCTAGCCCATCTAACCCCTCCCCTCCGACCGGAGCCGTCGCATCAAGATTGGAGGGCTTCGGAAGCCCCCAAATCCCCTAACCTAGTCCATGTGTCTATATATAGACCTCCCCCTTCCAATTTTGGAACCCTAACCCCCCACCTACCTCTAGCCTCCTCTTCGGGATCCCCGCAGCCGCCAGCCACCTTCTCCTCAAATTCCGTCGCCAGCCACCGCGTCCCCGCCACTTGGCGAGCTCCGATTCGCTGCGCCACCTCCAGCCAATGGCGCGCGGCCACGTCGCCTCCCTGCCTCCGATCCACCGCGCAAGGCCCGCGAGGCCCATCCGCAGCCCGCCTCGGGCTGCACCGGGCCCGAAGCCACCCGCACCGCCGCCCGAATCCCGTTCCCCACCTTGTAGCTCCTCCTCCTCCCGAGAGCTCGCGCCACCGCCCGCTCAGCCTCGTCGGCGCATCACCGAGATTCACCCAGCCACAGATGAGCACCACTGTGCCTCCTCCTCCCTCCGTTTCCTTGGTGCTCATGCCTTCCCCGTGCCCTGCAGGATGCCACACGTCGCCACCCGTATTTCCTCGCTGCCGGTTGCCGCCCTAAGCTCGAACTCGCACTGCCCCGAGCTCCGCAACCGCCGCCGTTGCCCGGATCGGCCCCCCAACGGCCGGATTCGGCATCCTCCGCCGTGGATTCACTCCCTGCACCCATTGCGGTCCTCCCTCCATCGACCCCATCGCCGGAGTCGTCGCCGGCCTCGTTCCGCGTCGGGAGGACGACGCTGAGCACTCGATCTCCCTTGCCTGGGCCACATGGCACCGGCCCAGCTGCCAGGCCCAGCGGCGCCGGCCTGCCAAGCCTCTCCCCCAACGGGCCGAAGCCCATGGTGAGCAGTCGCCCAGACCCTATGCACTGTTGGGCCGGCCTTTGTTTTGACCCGTTCCTGTTTTTTTCCAGTTATGCGAATTTGTCTATTTTCCAGAGGAGAGCAATTTTGTAGAAAACCCCCTGCTGTTCATGCATATCCTAGCTCACAAACCGTGCATCGGTTTAAAATGTTTTATATATGAAAAATGCTTAGAATTATGTGTAGATTAATAATATGCCACTTTCATGCATGTTAAAAATGTTTAAACTTGTTGTTTTCTTTGTTTTGCTTTATTGCCATGCTAAAATGCTTTATTTCATAACTAAACAATCGTAGCTCCAAACTTAACAAACTTTATGTGTAAATGGGGTGGAATAATGCCTAGTATAACATGGTGCACTCATCTAGCATGTTTAAAAACTCTAAAATTATGTTTAGGGCAGAACAGTACCAACTCTAAAATTTGCATGTGAGGATTTTTCCGGACTTGTTGCTTGTTGTTCCAGCCTCATTTAAACTTGCCCAGATAGGTAGTTTTCATTTGCTCCACCCCTTGCCATGTTTAAAAACATTTAATAATGTTGGGTACATAAAAGAGACTGACCTAAATAAGTCATGTGGTGTTCCGTCAATATGCAACTCATTGCATATTGAGTTCCACTTAATTTGTAGTATTGTTTGTGCACTTTGCCATGCCATGCCTCATTAAACCAGACATGCATCATACTTGGTTGTGCATCATGCCATGTTTATGTGGTGGTTGTTTACTATGTTGTTTGCTTCTTTCCGGGTTGCTTCTCTCATTAGCTTCGGTTCCGTTTTGGAGTTGTGAGGATTCGTTCGAGTACGTCTGTTTGTCTTCTTCATGGACTCGTTCTTCTTCCTTGCGGGATCTCAGGCAAGATGACCATACCCTCGAAATCACTTCTATCTTTGCTTGCTAGTTGTTCGCTCTATTGCTAGGCCGCGCTACCTACCACTTGCTATATCATGCCTCCCGTATTTCCACGTCAACCCTCTAACCCACCTTCTTAGCAAACCGTTGTTTGGCTATGTTACCGCTTTTGCTCAGCCCCTCTTATAGCGTTGCTAGTTGCAGGTGAAGACGAAGCTGGTTCCATTTTAGAACATGGATTTGTTGGGATATCATTATTATATCTTATTTACTTTAATGCATCTATATACTTGGTAAAGGGTGGAAGGATCGGCCTTATGCCTGGTGTTTTGTTCCACTCTTGCCGCCCTAGTTTCCATCATACCGGTGTTATGTTCCTTGATTTTGCGTTCCTTACATGGTTGGGTATTATGGGAACCCTTTGACAGTTCGCTTTGAATAAAACTCCTCCAGCAAGGCCCAACCTTGGTTTTACCTTTTGCCTCACCACCACCTACTTTTCCCTTGGGAGTCGTGTTCTCGAGGGTCATCTTTATTTTAACCCCCTGGGCCAGTGCTTCTCTAAGTGTTGGTCCGAACCACAGCCACTTGCGGCGCCACCTCGGGGAAACTTGAGGGATGGTTTTAGCTATACGCAGTGTTCATCCAGTGTTGCCCTAAGAACGAGATATGTGCAGCTCCTGTCGGGATGTCGGCGCATCCGGTGGTCTGGCTGGTCTTGTTTTACCATTGTCAAAATGTCTTGTAACCGGGAATCCGAGACTGATCGGGTCTTCCTGGAAGAAGTAATATCCTTCGTTCACCATGAGAGCTTGTGATGGGCTAAGTTGGGACACCCCTGCAGGGTTTGATCTTTTGAAAGCCATGCACGTGGTTATGGGCAGATGGGAATTTGTTAATGTCCGGGTGCAGAGAACTTGACACTTAACTTAATTAAAATGCATCAACCGCGTGTGTAGCCGTGATGGTCTCTTCTCGGCGGAGTCCGGGAAGTGAACACGGTTCTTGTGTTATGCTTGAACATAAGTAGTTTCCGGATCACTTCTTGATCACTTCTATTTCACGACCGTTGCGTTGCTTCTCTTCTCGCTCTTCTTTACGTATGTTAGCCACCATATATGCTTAGTGCTACAGCTCCACCTCACTACCCTTTCCTACCCATAAGCTTAAATAGTCTTGATCTCGTGGGTGTGAGATTGCTGAGTCCTAGTGACTCACAGATACTTCCAAATAGTTGCAGGTGCCGATGATACCGGTGCAGGTGATGCTACCGAACTCAAGTGGCTGCTCGATGAGGATCTTGATCGATGTTTTATGTCTTTTCCGGTTGATCAGTAGTGGATCCCAGTTGGGATGATCAGGGATCTAGCATTTGGGGTTTTCTTCTTTTATTTTGGTTTCGTAGTCGGACCTTGATTGTATTCTGGATGATGTATGACTATTTATGTATTGTGTGAAGTGGTGATTGTAAGCCAACTCTTTATCCCTTTCTTATTCAGTACATGGGATGTGTGAAGATTACCCCTCTTGCGACAAACCTACCATGCGGCTATGCCTCTAAGTCGTGCCCCGACACGTGGGAGATATAGCCGCATTGTGGGTGTTTCACGTCTCCTCCTACTTGTTCCAGCAAGGGGAGAGGAGAAGTTGAGGGAGAGCTCCGGCAGCACGACGGCGTGGTGGTGGAGCTTGTGGTTCTCCGACAGGGCTTCGCCAAGCACTACGGAGGAGGAGGAGGTGTTGGAGGAGGGAGGGGCTGCGCTAGGGGAAGGGTGCGGCTGCCCTCCCATATAGGGGGAAGGGGAGAAAGGGGAGGCGCCCTAGGGTTTCCCCTAGGGGGCGGCGGCTAGGGTAGATTGGATCTCCCTAGGGAAACCCTAGGGAGACTTGCCCCCCAAGCCAAGCAGGTGGACGCTTGCCTCCCAAGTTAGGTGGAGGCGCCCCACCTCCCCATGTAACGTGGGAAAAGGGTGTGGGGGCGCACAGCCCCTTAGTGGGCTGGTTTGCCCCCCTCCCCTTGGCCCATGAGGCCCTGCAACACTTGTCGGGGCTCCCGAAACACCTTTCGGTCATGCTGGCCATAGCCTGGTACCCCCGGAACACTTCTGGACTCCAATACCCTTCGTCCAATATATCAATCTTCATCTCCGGACCATTCCAGAACTCCTCGTGACGTCCGGGATCTCATCCAGGACTCCGAACTACCTGCGATAACCACACACTATTCCCGTTACAACTCTAGCGAAACCGAACCTTAAGTGTGTAGACCCTACGGGTTCGGGAACCATGCAGACATGACCGAGACACCTCTCTGGCTAATAACCAATAGCGGGATCTAGATACCCATATTGGCTCCCACATGTTCCATCATGATATCATCGGACGAGCCATGATGTCGGGGATTCAACCGATCCCGTATACAATTCCCTTTGTCTACCGGTATGTTACTTGCGTGAGATTCGATCATCGGTATCCCTATACCTTGTTCAATCTCGTTATCAGCAAGTCTCTTTACTCGTTACGTAATGCATGATTCCGTGGATAACTCATTAGTCACACTGACCTCATTATGATGATGCATTACCGAGTGGTCCTAGAGATACCTCTCCGTCACATGGATTGACAAATCCCAGTCTCGATTCGTGCCAACCCAACAGACACTTTCAGAGATACCTGTAGTGCACTTTTATAGTCACCCAGTTACGTTGTGATGTTTGATACACCCAAAGCATTCCTACAGTATCCGGGAGTTGCACAATCTCATGGTCTAAGGAAACGATACTTAACATAAAAAAAGCTCTAGCAAACGAACTACACGATCTTGTGCTATGCTTAGGATTGGGTCTTGTCCATCACATCATTCTCCTAATGATGTGACCCCGTTATCAACGACATCCAATTTCCATGATTAGGAAACCATAACCATCTATTGATCAATGAGCTAGTCAACTAGAGGCTTACTAGGGACATGTTGTGGTCTATGTATTCACACATGTATTACGGTTTCCGGTTAATACAATTATAGCATGAACAATAGACAATTATCATGAACACGGAAATATAATAATAACCATTTTATTATTGCCTCTAGGGCATATTTCCAACAGTCCCAAGAGTTGAAATTGGTATTTTGGACTCATGCCTGAGTCGAGAGGTATGAGACCTCTGACAAGTACTTTGCCTACAAGATGGAGGAGAATAGCTCAACCAGTGAGCATGTGCTCAGAATGTCTGAGTACTACAATCGCTTGAATCAAGTGGGAGTTAATCTTCCAGATAAGATAGTGATTGACAGAGTTCTCTAGTCACTATCGCCAAGTTACTGGAACTTCGTGATGAACTATAATATGTAAGGGATGACGAAAACGATTCCCGAGCTCTTCATGATGATGAAATCGACGAAGGTAGAAATCAAGAAAAGCATCAAATGTTGATGGCTGACAAGACCACTAGTTTCAAGTAAAAGGGCAAGGGAAAAAGGAAGGGAACTTCAAGAAGAATGGCAAGCAAGTTGCCACTCCCATGAATAAGCCCAAAGCTAGACCCAAGCCTGAAACTGAGTGCTTCTACTGCAAAGGAAATGGTTAGTGGAAGCGGAACTGCCCCAAATACTTGCCGGATAAGAAGGATGGCAAAGTGAACAAAAGTATATATGATATACATGTTATTTATGTGTACTTTACTAGTGTTCATAGTATCCCCTGGGTATTTGATACTTGTTCAATTGCTAGGATTAGTAACTTGAAACAGGAGTTACAAAATGAACAGAGACTAGTTGAGGGCGAGGTGACGATGTGTGTTGGAAGTGATTCCAAGGTTGATATGATCATCATCGCACACTCCCTTTACCTTCGGGATTAGTGTTGAACCTAAAATAAATGTTATTTGGTGTTTGCCTTGAGCGTTAATATGATTAGATCATGTTTATTACATTACGATTATTCATTTAAATTAGAGAATAATTGTTGTTTTGTTTATACTAATAAAACCTTATATGGTCATACACCCAATGCAAATGGTTTATTGACTCTCGATCGTAGTGATACACATATTCATAATATTGAAGCCAAAAGATGCAAAGTTAATAATGATAGCGCAACTTATTTGTGGCATTGCCGTTTAGGTCATATTGGTGTAAAGTGCATGAAGAAACCCCATGCCGATGGGCTTTTGGAATCACTTGATTATGAATCACTTGATGCTTGCGAACCACGCCTCATGGGCAAGATGACTAAAACTCCGTTCTTCGGAACATTGGAGCGAGCCACTGAATTATTGGAAAGACTACATACCGATGTATGCAGTCCGATGAGTGTTGAGGCTCGTGGCGAGTATCGTTATTTTCTGACATTCACAGATGATTTGAGCAGATATGGGTATATCTACACTACAAAAAAAAGACACACCCGTGACATTTTGGGCCGAACGAATTTTTTCTGTCATACTATGACACTTCTATGACGATAATTGTGACAAAACCCGGTATCATCATAGATGTGGTGGGGTCCTACTTCTATGACAAAAAATCATGACAGAAAATGGGCTTTTTGTCCTGGGAGGGCCGGAGATGCAGCTGCATGACATTCTTTGGGCCATCCATGACGGAAAAAACCATGGTAGAAGCGAGGGCGAGGAAAATATCAGGGAATTCCCGGCTACGGTGGGTGGTCGGGGGCCGAGCGATGCGCGTTTCTCTCGTACGTACGCGCGTGTGTGCGAGGCGTTGCACTCTAACTGAACCCGAGCGAGGTGTTGGGCTCTAACTGAACCTGAGCGATTGCACTGCAGGCTACGTGTTACACTGAACCCGAGCGATCGATCGATCCCTTGCTGTTAACTGAACCCGAGTGATTCCTTTGCTACTCCTGCTAACTACAGCCGATTGAACACTGCTACCTCCTTCCCTGGATGAACATTGAGCATTGTTGAGGGGGTTTGGATGAACAGTTCCTGATGGGGGGTTGGATGAACATGACCCCGTGGTAGTAGAGGTCGTTGCCGCTGGATGAACTGTACCCCGATTGATCGAGCCGGTGGATGAACAGGACCCCGTGGAGGGCTGGTTGAACAGTAGCCGGTGGTGGGCTGGATGAACAGTAGCCCATGGAGGGGTGGCTGAACAGGACCCCCGTGGAGAGGGCTGGTTGAACAGTAGCCGGTGGAGGAGCGCGCGATGGAGGCTTGATGAAGGGGAGCCCGTGGATGAACAGTCACAGGTGGAGGCTGGAGGAGGTCGACGGTGGATGAACAATAGCCCGTGGAGGCAGCCGACGGTGGAGATGAACAGTATCCCATGGAGTCCTGTTTTGCGGTACGCCACACTGATGTCTACTACACAACCTTCTTCTTGTAGACGTTGTTGGGCCTCCAAGTGCACAGGTTTGTAGGACAGTAGCAAATTTCCCTCAAGTGGATGACCTAAGGTTTAGCAATCCGTAGGAGGCGTAGGATGAAGATGGTCTCTCTCAAGCAACCCTGCAACCTAATAACAAAGAGTCTCTTGTGTCCCCAGCACACCCAATACAATGGTAAATTGTATAGGTGCACTAGTTCGGCGAAGAGATGGTGATACAAGTGCAATATGGATAGAAGATAATAGTTTTTGTAATCTGAAAATATAAAAACAGCAAGGTAACTAATGGTAAAAGTGAGCATAAACGGTATTGCAATTATAGGAAACAAGGCCTAGGGCTCATACTTTCACTAGTGCAAGTCCTCTCAACAATAATAACATAATTGGATCATATAAATATCCCTCAACATGCAACAAAGAGTCACTCCAAAGTCACTAATAGCGGAGAACAAACGAAGAGATTATGGTAGGGTACGAAACCACCTCAAAGTTATTCTTTCCAATCAATCCGTTGGGCTATTCCTATAGGTGTCACAAACAACCCTAGAGTTTGTACTAGAATAACACCTTAAGACACAAATCAACCAAAACCCTAATGTCACCTCGATACTCCAATGTCACCTCAAGTATCCGTGGGTATGATTATACGGTATGCATCACACAATCTCAGATTCATCTATTCAACCAACAGAAAGAACCTCAAAGAGTGCCCCAAAGTTTCTACCGGAGAATCACGACAAAAATGTGTGCCAACCCCTATGCATAGGTTCATGGGCGGAACCCGCAAGTTGATCACCAAAACATACATCAAGTGAATCACGTGATATCCCATTGTCACCACAGATACGCACGGCAAGACATACATCAAGTGCTTTCAAATGTTTGAAGACTCAATCCGATAATATAACTTCAAAGAGGAAACTCAATCCATTAAAAGAGAGTAGAGGGGGAGAAGAAACATAAGATCCAACTATAATAGCAAATCTCGCGATACATCAAGATCGTGCCAAATCAAGAACACGAGAGAGAGAGAGAGATCAAACACATACCTACTGGTACATACCCTCAGCCCCGAGGGTGGACTACTCCCTCCTCGTCATGGAGAGCGCCAGGATGATGAAGATAGCCACCGGAGAGGGATTCCCCCTCCGGGAGGGTGCCGGAAGGGGTCTAGATTGGTTTTTAGTGGCTACAGAGGCTTATGGCGGTGGAACTCCCGATCTATTCTGTTCCTCGATCATTTTAGGGTATATGTGTATATATAGGAGGAAGTGATACGTCAGGGGAGCCACGAGTGGCCCATGAGGGTGGAGGGTGTGCCCTAGGGGGGTGGGCGCGCCCCCTACCTCATGGCTCCCTCGTTTCTTTCCTGACGTGCACTCCAAGTCCATCAGGTTGCTTTCCTTCCAAAAATAACTTCTACAGAAGGTTTCATTCCGTTTCGACTCCGTTTGATATTCCTTTTCTTCGAAACACTGAAACAAGGGAAAAACAGGAACTGGCATTGGGCTCTGGGTCAATAGTTTAGTCCCAAAAATAATATAAAAGTGGATAATAAAGCCCAATAATGTCCAAAACAGTAGATAATATAGCATGGAGCAATCAATAATTATAGATACATTGGGGACGTATCAGCATCCCCAAGCTTAATTCCTGCTCGTCTTCGAGTAGGTAAATGATAAAAACAGAATTTTTGATGCAGAGTGCTACTTGGCATAATTTCAATATAATTCTTCTTAATTGTGGTATGAATATTCAGTTCGAAAAGATTCAAGATAAAAGTTCATATGGACATAGAAATAATAATACTTCAAGCATACTAACTAAGCAATTATGTCCTCTCAAAATAAGATGGCCAAAGAAACTTCATCCCTACAAAATCATATAGTTTAGTCATGCTCCATTTTCGTCACACAAGAATGCTCTCATCATGCACAACCTCGATGACAAGCCAAGCAATTGTTTCATACTTTAGTAATCTCAAACCTATAAACTTTCACGCAATATATGAGCACGAGCCATGGACATAGCACTATGGGTGGAATAGAATATGATGATGGGGGTTATGTGGAGAAGACAAAAAGGAGAAAGTCTCACATCAACGAGGCTAATCAATGAGCTATGGAGATGCCATCGAAAAATGTTAATGCAAGGAGTAGGGATTGCCATGCAACGGATGCACTAGAGGTATAAATGTACGAAAGCTCAACAAAAGAAACTAAGTGGGTGTGCATCCAACTTGCTTGCTCACGAAGACCTAGGGCACTTGAGGAGGCCCATTGTTGGAATATACAAGCCAAGTTCTATAATGAAAATTTCCCACAAGTATATGAAAGTGACAAAACAAGAGACTCTCTATCATGAAGATCATGGTGCTACTTTGAAGCACAAGTGTGGCAAAGGATAGTAGCATTGTCCCTTCTCTCTTTTCCTCTCATTTTTTTGGGCCTTCTCTTTTTTATGGCCTTTTTCTTCTTCTTTTTTTGGGGGCCTTCTATTTTTTATGGCCTTTTTTTAATTTTTTTTCGTCCAGAGTCTCATCCCGACTTGTGGGGGAATAATAGTCTCCATCATCCTTTCCTCACATGGGACAATGCTCTAATAATGATGATCATCACACTTTTATTTACTTACAACTCAAGAATTACAACTCGATACTTAGAACAAAATATGACTCTATATGAATGCCTCCGGCAGTGTATCGGGATGTGCAATGATTCATGAATGACATGTATGAAAGAATTATGAGCGGTGGCTTTGCCACAAATACAATGTCTACTACATGATCATGCATAGCAATATGACAATGATGAACGTGTCATGATAAACGGAATGGTGGAAAGTTGCATGGCAATATATCTCAGAATGGCTATGGAAATGCCATAATAGGTAGGTATGGTGGCTGTTTTGAGGAAGATATAAGGAGGTTCATGTGTGAAAGAGCGTATCATATCACGGGGATGCACCGGCGAAGTTTGCACCAACTCTCAATGTGAGAAAGGGCAATGCATGGTACCGAAGAGGCTAGCAATGATGGAAGGGTAAGAGTGCGTATAATCCATGGACTCAACATTAGTCATAAAGAACTCACATACTTATTGCAAAAATCTACAAGTCATCAAAAACCTTGGCACTACGCGCATGCTCTTAGGGGGATAGATTGGTAGGAAAAGACCATCGCTCGTCCCCGACCGCCACTCATAAGGATGACAATCAAATAACACCTCATGTTTCAAATTTGTTACATAACGTTTACCATACGTGCATGCTACGGGACTTGCAAACTTCAACGCAAGCATTTCTCAATTTCACAACTACTCAACTAGCACGACTTTGATATTATTACTTCCATATCTCAAAACAATCATCAAGCATCAAACTTCTCTTAGTATTCAATA
The DNA here is from genome assembly GCF_003073215.2 of Triticum urartu. Classification (NCBI taxonomy): domain Eukaryota; kingdom Viridiplantae; phylum Streptophyta; class Magnoliopsida; order Poales; family Poaceae; genus Triticum; species Triticum urartu. The sequence goes on from NC_053026.1 coordinate 23,057,738, forward strand.
CACTCATAAGAAAGTTTTTACTAGTCTTGAATACCTAGCACATTAGGATTTAGCACATTACCATGCTGTTTAAGACTCTCAAAATAATCTAAGGGAAGCATGAGAGAATAATAGTTTCTATAAAACAAAACCACCACCGTGCTCTAAAAGATATAAGTGAAGCACTAGAGCAATAACACACTACTTTGAAAGATGTAAGTGAAGATTAATGAGTAGTCGAATAATTATGCAACTATGTGAAGACTCTCTAACATTAAATAATTTCAGATCTTGGTATTTTATTCAAACAGCAAGCAAAACAAAATGAAATAAAATGATGCTCCAAGCAAAACACATATCATGTGGCGAATAAAAATATAGCTCCAAGTAAAGTTACCGATGAACGAAGACGAAAGAGGGGATGCCTTCCGAGGCATCCCCAAGCTTAGGCTATTGGTTGTCCTTGAATATTACCTTGGGGTGCCTTGGGCATCCCCAAGCTTAGGCTCTTGCCACTCCTTATTCCATAGTCCATAGAATCTTTACCCAAAACTTGAAAACTTCACAACACAAAACTTAAAGTAGAAAACTCGTGAGCTTTGTTAGTGAAAGAAAACAAAACACCACTTCAAGGTACTGTAATGAACTCATTCTTTATTTATATTGGTGTAATATCTACTGTATTCCAACTCATCTATGGTTCATACCCTCCGATACTACTCATAGATTCATTAAAATAAGCAAACAACACACGAAAAAAAGAATCTGTCAAAAACAGAACAGTCTGTAGTAATCTGTAACTAACGCAAACTTCTGGGACCCCAAAAATTCCAAAATAAATTGCTGGACGTGAGTAATTTATCCGTTAATCATCTGCAAAAATAATTAACTAAATATCACTCTCCAAATAAAAATGGCAGCAATTCTCGTGAACACTAAATGATGAAGCTATGTACCTAGGGTAGGGGCATGGACCTATCCAAACTGACCTACCCAAGGACATCTCCAGAAGAAATCATCTTTCAATCGACTTGGAGGTGTTCCACTCAACAGACTCGAAGATACTCGACCAAGAAGCACCCACTCGACCAAGACCAAGCCACTCGACAGTCAAGAGACCTAAAGGCACTCCGCATGCTAACGGTCGGTTATTAAGTAGCTTTTATGGTCATCATAGCACTTTATTACTAGTGTTACCAGTAACGCCCTACCTTAATGTACATTGAACCCTTTGTAACGGGGGTGGCTGGGGTCCTGGCGCACTCTATATAAGCGACCCCCCTCCTCCGAGACAAGGGTTCGCACCCCTGTAATTCATACACGCATAATCCAGTCGACCGCCTCCGGGCTCCGAGACGTAGGGCTATTACTTCCTCCGAGAAGGGCCTGAACTCGTAAACCTTGCGTGCTTACAACTTCTCCATAGCTAAGATCTTGCCTCTCCATACTTACCCCCCTACACTACTGTCAGACTTAGAACCACGACAGTTGGCGCCCACCATGGGGCGGGTGTTTTAGCGTTTTGTTGGAGGAGTTGCGATCTTTTCCGACCCGAATCATCATGGTTTTCGGTGGAGTTTTGGTGGAGGGCCGCGAGATCCGTCTCTGCGCGCTCACGTTCATCGCCGACGACTCCGCTTGGCTTCAGGAGGCTCCGCTCGACGTGGACGCACTCCCTGTCCGCGGGGCAACACACTTTAGCACGTGCGTCCGCGGCATTCTCCTGCGGCAACCGTCGACCCCCTACCGGTCGGCTCCTGTGTTGTCCTGCCTCCTTGTTTCCCGCCGGCGCAAGTGCTTCGGTCGGTCGAGACTTCAATGGTGGGTGAGACACGCGGTGGCACGCCGGTCGGCCACCCCTCAAGTCGCGGCGATCGAGCCCGACGAATCCCTCTACGGCCTGTTCGACCTGTCGACTGGCTCCGCAGAGACCGCATCCGAGTGCGACAGCAGCGATTCGGCGGCGGAGGTTCTGATGGTCAATGGACCGCCCAGTCCTCCTGGTTTTTCCCGCACCGACGGAGGCGCGGGTGGAGGCGACCCGTCGCGTCCCCATGAGGAATATCTTCCCGAGCCTCTCATGTCGCTGCAGAGAGAAGAACTTCGCCGCCGGAACATGGATGCACTGCACACTCCTATCGTTGGAGAAACCCCCGAGGCTCGTGCCTTCGAAGACGCGCGCCTGGCAAACTTGGCCGAGCGCACTCGACTAGAGAACCTCCAGCGAGCACTCGACGAGCTTGTGCGACAACGGGTTCCCGAATCCAGTCGACGTCAGCTCTTCCCGCCCCCGCAGGTATATTGAACTCCGATTCAGAATTTAGCAGCTGCAGCCCGTATAGCAGAGTTGATTCAGCCTTCCCAGACGGAGGCTGGCAGAGGCTTGCTGCAGAGCAGAGCGTTACTCCGGGCAGCAGGAGACCAGAATTCCACTGTTTCTCAGTCGCGGAACAGGATTCACAGCAGATCCGTTGCCGCGGACACAGTCCAGTCGGCTCATAGCCCAAGATCGCCCCCGAGGCGTGAAGGACGTGGGGACCGGCGTAATCAGTATGGGAACCATGAGCAATATGATCACCGATTCGATTGTGATGATCGACGTCGAGTGGCCACCCCTCCCCCGAGGAGCGGGTCGTATGCGCCTCGACAACAGGATGACAGGCGCCCTCGTAGTGTTGGGCGAAGGATTCTAGTCGACTCCAGGGAGCCAAGCTTTGATGTGAGATCCATTCTCGTTCAAGGTTTGGTCGACAGGAACAGAGCTCACCGGGAAGTTCACGACAGAGATGCTCCTGCCAGCAGCAGAGCACATGTTTCGGGGCCAGAGTGCTTTAGTAGAGCCATCAGGGCCGCCATGATTCCTCCGAACTTCAGGTTGCCGACTGGAGTTAGCAAGTTCACTGGCGAGTCCAAGCCCGATACTTGGCTTGAAGACTACCGAGTGGCCGTCCAGATTGGCGGCGGCAATGATGAAGTGGCCATGAAACACCTGCCTCTCATGTTGGAGGGCTCGGCCAGAGCATGGCTGAACCAGTTAGCACCCAGTAGCATTTACACTTGGGAATATCTCGCCCAAGTGTTTGTCACCACATTTGAAGGAACATGCAAGAGGCCGGCAGGGCTGACGGAACTGTGGTCTTGCATGCAGAAGCCGAATGAAACCTTGAGGGATTACATTCAGAGATGGATCACGTTGCATCACACGGTAGAGAATGTGCCTGACCACCGAGCAGTCTGTGCCTTCAAAGAAGGCGTCAAGTATAGAGAACTGAATCTGAAATTTGGTCGGACTGGAGATATGTCTCTAAACCGGATGATGGAGATTGCCACCAAGTACGCTAATGGTGAAGATGAGGATCGACTCAGGAGTGGCAAGCTCAAATCAGTCGCCCAAGAAACCGGAGGAAATCCCAATCGGAAACAGAAGCGGAAAGCCGAGTCGGCTGCTCCTGGGGAAGCCTTAGCTGTAACCCAAGGAAAGTTTAAAGGGAAACCTAAAGGAACTTGGAACCCCAAGAAAGTTAAAGACCAGGACGGAAATGATGTGTTGGATTTGCCATGTCTCATCCACACCAAGAAAGATGAAGAGGGTAATTTCATTTACCCGAAACATACCACTCGACAGTGTCGACTCTTGATCCAGCAGTTCCAGGGCATGCAGCCCAAAGATAAGGAAAAGGAGTCGGACAAAATTGAGGACAAGGAAGATAGTGACGACGGATACCCTCAGGTCAATTCCACTCTGATGATTTCTGCTGATGTTGAAAGCAAAAGTCGACTGAAAGTTATCAACTGAGAGGTGAATATGGTCGCTCCGGCGACACCCGGTTATCTGAAGTGGTCTCAGACTGCCATAACATTCGACCAGTCCGATCACCCAATGCACATCGCCACCCCTGGGAGGCGAGCTTTGGTGGTCGACCCAGTTGTTGAAGGCACTCGACTGACCAAAGTCCTGATGGATGGTGGCAGTGGTTTGAACATATTATATGCTAAGACGTTGAAAGGGATGGGCATTGCGATGTCTAGACTCAGTGCCAGCAACATGAGTTTCCATGGAGTCATTCCTGGGAAGAAGGTTGAATCACTCGGCCAGATTGCTCTTGATGTGGTTTTCGATGATTCCAAGAATTACCGCAAAGAAAAGTTGACATTTGAAGTTGTAGACTTCCAGAGTGCCTACCACGCTATTTTGGGCAGGCCGGCTTATGCATGCTTCATGGCCCGACCATGTTATGTGTATCTCAAATTGAAGATGCCTGGCCCCAAAGGTGTGATCACTATTACGGGCAATCGGAAGAAAGCGGAAGAATGTTTTCAGAAATGTTCGAAGATCGCCGATGCTCAGATGGCAGTGGTGCAGTTGCAGGAATACCAGAAGACTGCAGACCCGAGTGATTTGTTGCGAGCCAAGAATCCCGCTATAGAATCATCTTTTCAGTCGACTGGCGATACGAAGATAGCTCACATCCACCTGACCGACCCCAGCGCTGCTCCAACTCATCTCTCGACAACACTCTACTCCAAATAGGAAGAAGCGCTCATCTAGTTCCTCCGTGAGAACTGGGACATTTTCGCATGGAAGCCTTCTGACATGCCGGGTGTTCCCAGGGAGCTGGCTGAGCACCGCCTAAGAGTCGACTCAAAAGTAAAACCTGTCAAGGAACATCTCCGACGGTCCGCTGTCCAGAAGAGAAAGGCCATTGGCGAGGACGTGGCTCGGCTCTTAGCAGCGGAGTTCATCCGAGAAATCTACCACTCCGAGTGGCTCGCCAACCTTGTTATGGTCCCCAAGAAGGACAAGTCACTTTGCATGTGCATTGACTTTAAACATATCAATCGGCCCTGCCTGAAAGATCATTTTCCTCTCCCCCGCATCGATCAGATAGTCGACTCGACTGCGGGATGTGAGTGACTGTCTTTTTTAGACGCCTATTCCGGGTACCATCAGATCCGTCTGTATGGACCTGACGAGATCAAAACAGCCTTCATCACTCCATTCGTGTGCTTCTGTTATGTTACCATGCCGTTCGGCCTCAAGAATGCCGGAGCCACATTCATGAGGATGATTCAGAAGTGTTTGCTCACCCAAATCAGTCGGAATGTGAGGCATACATGGATGATATTGTGGTCAAGTCACGGAAGGGTTCCGACCTGTTGACTGACCTTGCTGAAACCTTTGCCAACCTCAGGAGGTATGATATCAAGCTTAATCCATCAAAGTGCACATTCGGAGTTCCTAGCGAAAAATTACTCGGTTTTCTCGTTTCCGAACGGGGAATCGATGCCAATCCAGAAAAAGTCGGTACTATACTCCGAATGAAAAGTCCTGTGCGAGTGCACGACGTCCAGAAGCTTACTGGTTGCTTGGCCGCCCTAGTCGATTCATATCTCATCTCGGTGAAAAGGCATTGCCTCTTTACCGATTGATGAAGAAGTCCGACAAGTTTGAGTGGACTCCTGAAGCTCATGCAGCGTTTGCAGAGCTCAAAGCTCTGCTCTCCACCTAGCCGGTGCTTGCTGCCCCAATCAGCAAGCAGCCTTTGCTACTTTACATTGAAGCCACAGGAAAAGTCGTCAGTACGGTACTTACGGTCGAGCGGGAAGAAGAAGGAAAAACCTTCAAAGTTCAGCGCCTAGTGTATTATATTTCTGAAGTCTTGACCACATCGAAGCAAAGATATCCTCATTATAAGAAGCTTGTATATGGGATTTATATGACCACAAAGAAAGTTGCTCACTACTTCTCTGATCATTCCATTACAGTCGTCAGCGACACTCCACTGTCAGAGATCCTGCATAACAGGGATGCAACTGGTCGAGTGGCAAAATAGGCGATTGAACTCCTTCCTCTAGATATCAAGTTTGAGGCAAAGAAAGCTATCAAGTCCCAGGCAATCGCAGATTTCGTCGCCGAGTGGATTGAACAGCAACTGCCGACTCAGGTTCACTCAGAGCATTGGACCATGTTCTTCGAAGGCTCCAAGATGCTGAATGGTTCCGGTGCCGGAGTGGTGTTGGTCTCCCCCAGAGGAGATAAACTCAGATATGTTCTTCAAATCCACTTTGATTCCTTCAATAACGAGGCAGAATACGAAGCACTTTTATATGGGTTGCGCATAGCCATTTCACTCGGCGTCCGTCGCCTCATGGTCTATGGCGACTCAGATTTGGTGGTTAATCAGGTGATGAAGGAATGGGACGTCAGAAGTCTAGCCATGACTGGTTATAGCAATGCGGTGAGAAAGCTGGAGAAGAAATTCGAGGGGTTAGACCTTCATCACATACCCCGACTGAAAAATCAAGCAGTTGATGATCTGGCAAAAATAGGTTCCAAAAGAGAAGCCATTCCCAGCAATGTGTTTTTGGAACAAATCCACACACCATCAGTTCAGGAGGATCCCTTCACTGAAGAGGCCCCGCAGCCAAAAAGTGCCACGGATCCGACTGAAGTTGAAATTCTAGCTGTGGTCGACCTGATCATGGAAGTCTTGGTCATCACTCCCGTCTGGACAGAACCGTACACCGCGTACATCCTAAGGAAAGAACTCCCAGAGGATGAAGAAGAGGCTCGACAGATCGTCCATCGATCCAAGGCCTTTACAGTCATAAAGGGACAGTTATATAGAGAAAGCGCGACTGGGGTCAGCCAGAAGTGTATTACACCAGAAGAAGGTCAAATGATCCTTGATGATATCCACTCGGGGACCTGTGGTCATCATGCGTCCTCTCGGACCATTGTGGCTAAAGCATACCGAGCGGGATTCTACTGGCCAAGAGCCAATGAAATGGAAAAAGAGATAGTCGACAAATGTGAAGGATGTCAATATTACTCCAATATGACGCACAAGCCCGCGTCAACCCTGAAAACCATTCCACTCATCTGGCCCTTCGCTGTTTGGGGGCTGGACATGGTTGGACCACTGAGAACGGGTAGGAGCGGCTTCACTCATGTACTGGTAGCAGTCGACAAGTTCACCAAATGGATTGAAGCCAAGCCTATCAAGAATCTTGATGCTTGCACTGCTATCAGTTTCATCAGAGAGTTTATATTCAGATATGGAGTTCCGCACAGCATCATCACTGACAATGGGTCAAACTTCGATTCCAACAAATTCAGAGCCTTTTGCGCCTCTCAGGGCACTCGGGTCGACTATGCTTCGGTCGCTCACCCCCAGTCGAATGGGCAAGCAGAAAGGGCAAACGGCCTAATTCTAAAAGGACTGAAACCCCGATTGATGCACGATCTCAAGCACGCAGCAGGTGCATGGGTCGACGAGCTTCCATCAGTCCTTTGGGGATTGAGGACAAACCTGAACCGATCGACCAGAAGAACCCCATTTTTTCTGGTCTACAGAGCTGAGGCAGTCTTGCCGAGTGACCTGCTTCACAATGCTCCCCGAGTCGAGCTCTACTCTGAAGATGAAGCAGAACAAGCCCGGCAGGACGCAGTCGACCTCCTGGAAGAAGAAAGAGAAATGGCCATGATCCGATCGACCATCTATCAGCAAGAGTTGCGTCGATTCCATGCCAGAAACGTGAAGAGTCGAGCCTTCCAAGAAGGTGACTTAGTCCTCCGAGTGGATCAGCAGAAACCACACAAACTCGCTCCTACTTGGGAAGGCCCCTTCATAGTCACCAGAGTCCTCCATAATGGAGCATACCACCTCTACAATGTCGATCGCCAGATTGATGAGCCACGAACCTGGAATGCGGAGCTCCACCGCCCCTTTTATACTTGAATTCTCACTCGGATGAGATGTAATAAGAAAAAACTCCTGTAGTTTATTTATCAAAGACAAGAGCGTTATAATTATTGTTTTTGTTTGCATGAGAAATCCCCCAGTGGGTGGCTTAGCTACGAATCCGCTTCGCCTAAGTTTGTAAAAATAATTTCCTACTGAGTGGCAAGCCAGTCTCCCACTCGGGGGCTTAGCTGCGAATCCGTTTCGCCCAAGTATTTAAAAAATCCTACCGAGTGGAGAGCAACCCTCCCACTCGGGGGCTTAGCTGTAGTCCAGTACTCGCCTAAGATTCTCTCATTTGGAGACTTAGCTGCAGTCCGGCACTCGCCTAAGTTTGAAAAAATCCTACCGAGTGGAGAGCAATCCTCCCACTCGGGGGCCTAGCTGCAGTCCAGTACTCGCCTAAGATTCTCTCACTTGGAGACTTAGCTGCAGTCCGGCACTCGCCTAAGTTTGAAAAAATCCTACCGAGTTGAGAGCAATCCTCCCACTCGGGGGCTTAGCTGCAGTCCAGTACTCGCCTAAGTTCTCTCACTTGGAGACTTAGCTGCAGTCCGGCACTCAACTAAGTTTTAAAAAATCCTACCGAGTGGAGAGTAATCCTCCCACTCGGGGGCTTAGCTGTAGTCCAGTACTCGCCTAAGTTCTCTCACTTGGAGACTTAGCTGCAGTCCGGCACTCGCCTAAGTTTGAAAAAATCCTACCGAGTGGAGAGCAATCCTCCCACTTGGGGGCTTAGCTGCAGTCCAGTACTCGCCTAAGATTCTCTCACTTGGAGACTTAGCTGCAGTCTGGCACTCGCCTAAGTTTGAAAAAATCCTACCGAGTGGAGAGCAATCCTCCCACTCGGGGACTTAACTGCAGTCCAGTACTCGCCTAAGTTCTCTCACTGGGAGACTTAGCTGCAGTCCGGCACTTGCCTAAGTTTGAAAAAATACTACCGAGTGGAGAGCAATCCTCCCACTCTGGGGCTTAGCTGCAGTCCAGTACTCGCCTAAGTTCTCTCGCTTGGAGACTTAGCTGCAGTCCGGCACTCGCCTAAGTTTGAAAAAAATCCTACCGAGTGGAGAGCAATCCTCCCACTCGGGGGCTTAGCTGCAGTCCAGTACTCGCCTAAGTATCTGAAAATCCTACCGAGTGGTGAGCCAGCCTCCCACTTGCAGGCTTAGCTGCAGTCCAGTACTCGCCTAATTATGAAACACATCTGAATCCTCAAGGAAGACGAGGTGCAGGTCGACTGCCACCTTCTCCGTTAGAGCTTCGCCACAAATACAATGTGCGCTCCATCCTGCTCTGCAGTAACGAGGTGTAGGTCGACTGCCACCTTTTCCTTGAGAGCTTCGCCACAAATACAATGTGCGCTCCGTCCCGCTCTGCAGTAAGAAGATGCATGTCGACAACCACCTTCTCCTTCGGAGCTGCGCCACAAATACAAAAGTTGTCTCGAATGAAGAACAATTCCCACTCGACGGGGGATTCATGAAGATATTTAATGATAAACCAAGTTTAGATAAACCGTAAAGGTTCCGGACCCCAGATCGAAGTGCTCGGGCTTTCAGCCCGAAAGAGTTTAACGGTTACAAAAACCACTCGGCATCCCGAGGCATATTTAAGGTGAGGCATAAAAGTTTGTTCACTCCGCGGGAGGAGGACTAGCAGGCTCGACGAACTCGTCTAGGTCGACGCCGTCGGTGATCCGAGTGGCTGCAGCAATGAAAGGATCCATAAAAGATTGGAAGTCATGCTTATGGGTGTTGGCGACCTTGATTGCCGCTAGCTTATCTTGACGCACCTCCTTGCAATGGACGCGAACCAGAGACAGGGCCACATCAGCTCCACACCGGGCAGAAGATTTCTTCCAGTCCTGCACTCGATCAGGGATTTCGTTAAGTCGAGTCATCAGGGACTCGAGATCATTCTGCGGCGTGGTCTCTGGCCAAAGTGTCGGGTCAATCCATGACATGGTGACCTTCAGTCGAGCCATGGGATTCCAGTCGGAGCAGATTCATGGCAGTTTCATCTTTTACGGGAGAATTGATTGGGTCCAAACCTGGCTCAATCCGCCCAGTCTCCTCCTTGAAGTTCTGGCAAAACTCTGCATTCATGATCCAAGGATAAGTCAATTTTCGTACACTGAGTTGACATAAAAAAATCAGTCGGAACAAAATGTGCACCTTCAAGCTTGATGAACAACTTCTTGGCCAGGCTCCTCAGATAGCTCTCCAGATCGTCCCTCCTGCAAGCAATGCTTTCCATCTTCTCGCCTAGGATGAGATTCTCCTTCTTCCAGCGTGAGCATTCCTTTTTGGCGTCATTCAGAGCAGATTTCAGCCTGGTATTCTCTTCTTCCAACTGGCCAACCGAAGCCAGTTTCTGTTCAGCTAGAGCGGTTCTGTCGTCAGCCTCCTTTCGAGTAGCATCCAAATCCTGATCCTTCTTCGCCAGAGCTTCTCTCAGTTTTCCTACAAAGAAATGATGCCTGATTTAGAAAGAGCAGAAGGGTACTCAAGCCTAAGATAGACCAGTCGACAAATTCGTTTTACAAGTGGCATCGTCCTTGACCCTTTGCAGCTCTGTCTTGGCCAGCTCCAGGTCAAGGTTCAGTTGGATCTGCTATTTCTCCAAGTCAGCAAAGCGAGCTCCAAGATCACAAGATTTCTGAAATCAAAGGGGAGAAGTTATTTTTACAGTGAAAAACAACAAAGTCAATAAGTACTAAGGCTACGGTCGACTGCCCGCAGTCCACCATAGCCTCGGGGACTACACCCAGTGGGTGCACTTTGCGTGCCCCCACCGGTTCTGATCACACTCGACCGGCCCGCCAGAGTCGAGTGCAGGGAGTAAAAAAAAGAAGAGAGAAAGAACTCAGACCACAGTTGACTGCCAACAGTCGACCTCGGTCTCGAGGACTACACCCACTGGGTGCACTTGGCGTGCCCCCACCGGTTCTGACCCCACTCGACCAAACCGAGTGGAAGAGACAAACTATCAGTTTGGTTTACACTCGACAAAATACAAAGACTACAGTCGACTACCCACAGTCCACCATAGTCTCGGGGACTACACCCAGTGGGTGCACTCAGCGTGCCCCCACTAATTCAAAGTTCAATCAACGCACCCAGTGGGTGTACTAATGCAAAGATTTTCGGAGCAAAGATTTTCGGAAAGAGTCTTTGAAGGAAATATGCCCTAGAGGGAATAATAAAGTTATTATTTATTTCCTTATATCATGATAAATGTTCATTATTCATGCTAGACTTGTATTAACCGGAAACATAATACATGTGTGAATACATAGACAAACTTAGTGTCACTAGTATGCCTCTACTTGACTAGCTCGTTAACCAAAGATGGTTATGTTTCCTGACCATGAACAAAGTGTTGTTATTTGATTATCGAGGTCACATCATTAGTTGAATGATCTGATTGACATGACCCATTCCATTAGCTTAGCACCCGATCGTTTAGTATGTTGCTATTGCTTTCTTCATGACTTATACATGTTCCTGTAACTATGAGATTATGCAACTCCCGTTTACCGGAGGAACACTTTGGGTACTACCAAACGTCACAACGCAACTGGGTGATTATAAAGGAGTACTACAGGTGTCTCCAAAGGTACATGTTGGGTTGGCGTATTTCGAGATTAGGTTTTGTCACTCCGATTGTCGGAGAGGTATCTCTGGGCCCTCTCGGTAATACACATCACTTAAGCCTTGCAAGCATTGCAACTAAATGAGTTAGTTGCGGGATGATGTATTACAGAATGAGTAAAGAGACTGGCCGGTAACGAGATTGAACTAGGCATTGGAATACCGACGATCGAATCTCGGGCAAGTAACATACCGATGACAAAGGGAACAACGTATGTTGTTATGCGGTCTGACCGATAAAGATCTTCGTAGAATATGTAGGAGCCAATATGGGCATCCAGGTCCCGCTATTGGTTATTGACCGGAGACGTGTCTCGGTCATGTCTACATTGTTCTCGAACCCGTAGGGTCCGCACGCTTAAGGTTACGATGACAGTTATATTATGAGTTTATGCATTTTGATGTACCGAAGGTTGTTCGGAGTCCCGGATATGATCACGGACATGACAAGGAGTCTCGAAATGGTCGAGACATAAAGATTGATATATTGGAAGCCTATATTTGGACATCGGAAGTGTTCCGGGTGAAATCGGGATTTTACCGGAGTACCGGGAGGTTACCGGAACCCCCCGGGAGCCATATGGGCCTTAATGGGCTTTAGTGGAAAGGAGAAAGGGGCAGCCCAAACGTGGCCGCGTGCCTCCCCCCTCCCCTAGTCCTATTAGGTCTAGGAGAGGTGGCCGGCCCCCCTCTCTGTCTTTCCCCCTCGGGGAATCCTAGTCCAACTAGGATTGGGGGGGGAGTCCTACTCCCGGGAGGAGTAGGACTCCTCCTACGCCCACCTCCTGGCCGGCAGCCCCCTCCCCCTTGGCTCCTTTATATACTGAGGCAGAGGCACCCCAGAAACAGACAAGTTGATCCACGTGATCTATTCCTTAGCCGTGTGCGGTGCCCCTAGCCACCATAGTCCTCGATAATACTGTAGCGGAGTTTAGGCGAAGCCCTGCTGCTGTAGTACATCAAGATCGTCACCACGCCGTCGTGCTGACGGAACTCTTCCCCGACACTTTGCTGGATCGGAGTCCGGGCATCGTCATCGAGCTGAACTTGTGCTTGAACTCGGAGGTGCCGTTGTTTCGGTGCTTGATCGGTTGGATCGTGAAGACCTACGACTAGTTCCTCTACGTTGCGTCAATGCTTCCGCAGTCGGCCTGTGTGGGTACGTAGACAACACTCTCCCCTCTCGTTGCTATGCATCACATGATCTTGCGTGTGCATAGGAATTTTTTTGAAATTACTACGAAACCCAACAGTGGCATCCGAGCCTAGGTTATTTATGTTGATGTTATATGCACGAGTAGAACACAAGTAAGTTGTGGGCGATATAAGTCATACTGCCTACCAGCATGTCATACTTTGGTTCGGCGGCATTGTTGGACGAGACGACTCGGACCAACATTACGCGTACGCTTACGCGAGACCGGTTCCCCCGACGTGCTTTGCACATAGGTGGCTTGCGGGCGACAGTCTCTCCAACTTTAGTTGAACCAAGTATGGCTCTGCCCGGTCCTTGCGAAGGTTAAAACGGAGTCTATTTGACAAACTATTGTTGTGATTTTGATGCGTAGGTGAGATTGGTTCTTGCTTAAGCCCGTAGCAGCCACGTAAAACTTGCAACAACAAAGTAGAGGACGTCTAACTTGTTTTTGCAGCGCATGTTGTGATGTGATATGGTCAAGACATGATGCTGAATTTTATTGTATGAGATGATCATGTTTTGTAACCGAGTTATCAGCAACTGGCAGGAGCCTTATGGTTGTCGTTTTATTGTATGCAATGAAATCGCAATGTAATGCTTTACTTTTTTACTAAGCGGTAGTAATAGTCGTGGAAGCACAAACTTGGCGAGACGACAACGATGCTACGATGGAGATCAAGGTGTCACGCCGGTGACGATGGTGATCACGACGGTGCTTCGGAGATGGAGATCACAAGCACAAGATGATGATGGCCATATCATATCACTAATATTGATTGCATGTGATGTTTATCCCTTTATTCATCTTATCTTGCTTTGATTGACGGTAGCATTATAAGATGATCTATCACTAAATTATCAAGAAGTGTTCTTCCTGAGTATGCACCGTTGCGAAAGTTCTTCGTGCTGAGACACCACGTGATGATCGGGTGTGATAGGTTCTACGTTCAAATACAACGGGTGCAAAACAGTTGCACACGCGGAATACTCAGGTTAGACTTGACGAGCCAAGCATATACAGATATGGCCTCAAAACACGGAGACCGAAAGGTCGAGCGTGAATCATATAGTAGATATGATCAACATAACGATGTTCACCATTGAAAACTACTCCATCTCACGTGATGATCGGTTATGGTTTAGTTGATTTGGATCACGTAATCACTTAGAGGATTAGAGGGATGTCTATCTAAGTGGGAGTTCTTTAATTTGATTAACTGAACTTAAATTTATCATGAAACTTAGTACTTGATTAGTATATTGCTTGTTTATGTTTGATTGTAGATAGATGGCTCGTGCTGTTGTTCCGTTGAATTTTAATGCGTTCCTTGAGAAAGCAAAGTTGAAAGATGATGGTAGCAATTACACGGACTGGGTCCGTAACTTGAGGATTATACTCATTGCTGCACAAAAGAATTACGTCCTGGAAGCACTGCTGGGTGCCAGGCCTGCTGCAGGAGCAACGCCGGATGTTATGAACGTCTAGCAGAGCAATGCTGATGACTACTCGATAGTTCAGTGTGCCATGCTTTACGGCTTAGAATCGGGACTTCAACGACGTTTTGAACGTCATGGAGCATACGAGATGTTCCAGGAGTTGAAGTTAATATTTCAAGCAAATGCCCGGATTGAGAGATATGAAGTCTCCAATAAGTTCTATAGCTACAAGATGGAGGAGAATAGTTCTGTCAGTGAGCATATACTCAAAATGTCTGGGTATAATAATCACTTGATTCAATTGGGAGTTAATCTTCCAGATGATTCCGTCATTGACAGAATTCTTCAATCACTGCCACCAAGCTACGAGAGCTTCGTGATGAACTATAATATGCAAGGGATGAACAAGACTATTCCCGAGCTCTTCGCAATGCTGAAAGCTGCGGAGGTAGAAATCAAGAAGGAGCATCAAGTGTTGATGGTCAACAAGACCACTAGTTTCAAGAAAAAGGGCAAAGGGAAGAAGAAGGGGAACTTCAAAAAGAATGGCAAGCAAGTTGCTACTCAAGAGAAGAAACCCAAACCTGGACCTAAGCCTGAAACTGAGTGCTTCTATTGCAAGCAGACTGGTCACTGGAAGCGGAACTGCCCCAAGTATTTGGCGGATAAGAAGGATGGCAAGGTGAACAAAGGTATATGTGATATACATGTTATTGATGTGTACCTTACTAATGCTCGCAGTAGCACCTGGGTATTTGATACTGGTTCTGTTGCTAATATTTGCAACTCGAAACAGGGACTACGGATTAAGCGAAGATTGGTTAAGGACGAGGTGACGATGCGCGTGGGAAACGGTTCCAAAGTCGATGTGATCGCAGTCGGCACGCTACCTCTACATCTACCTTCGGGATTAGTATTAGACCTAAATAATTGTTATTTGGTGCCAGCATTAAGCATGAACGTTATATCTGGATCTTGTTTGATGCGAGACGGTTATTCATTTAAATCAGAGAATAATGGTTGTTCTATTTATATGAGTAATATCTTTTATGGTCATGCACCCTTGAAGAGTGGTCTATTCTTGTTGAATCTCGATAGTAGTAACACGCATATTCATAATGTTGAAACCAAAAGATGCAGAGTTCATAGTGAGAGTGCAACTTATTTGTGGCACTGCCGTTTAGGTCATATCGGTGTAAAGCGCATGAAGAAACTCCATTCTGATGGACTTTTGGAACCACTTGATTATGAATCACTTGGTACTTGCGAGCCGTGCCTCATGGGTAAGATGACTAAAACACCGTTCTCCGGAACTATGGAGAGAGCAACAGATTTGTTGGAGATCATACATACAGATGTATGTGGTTCGATGAATATTGAGGCTCGTGGCGGATATCGTTATTTTCTCACCTTCACAGATGATTTAAGCAGATATGGGTATATCTACTTAATGAAACATAAGTCTAAAACATTTGAAAAGTTCAAGGAATTTCAGAGTGAAGTTGAAAATCATCGTAACAAGAAAATAAAGTTTCTACGATCTGATCGTGGA
The DNA here is from genome assembly GCF_003073215.2 of Triticum urartu. Taxonomy (NCBI): domain Eukaryota; kingdom Viridiplantae; phylum Streptophyta; class Magnoliopsida; order Poales; family Poaceae; genus Triticum; species Triticum urartu. The sequence continues at coordinate 23,073,302 of NC_053026.1, forward strand.
GGAGAATATTTGAGTTACGAGTTTGGTGTACATTTGAAAAATTGTGGAATAGTTTCGCAACTCACGCCACCCGGAACACCTCAGCGTAATGGTGTGTCCGAACGTCGTAATCGTACTTTACTAGATATGGTGCGATCTATGATGTCTCTTACTGATTTACCGCTATCGTTTTGGTGATACGCTCTAGAGACGGCCGCATTCACGTTAAATAGGGCACCATCAAAATCCGTTGAGACGACGCCTTATGAACTATGGTTTGGCAAGAAACCAAAGTTGTCGTTTCTGAAAGTTTGGGGCTGCGATGCTTATGTGAAAAAGCTTCAACCTGATAAGCTCGAACCCAAATCGGAGAAATGTGTCTTCATAGGATATCCAAAGGAAACTATTGTATAAACCTTCTATCACAGATCCGAAGGCAAAACTTTTGTTGCTAAATTCGGAAACTTTCTAGAGAAGGAGTTTCTCTCGAAAGAAGTGAGTGGGAGGAAAGTAGAACTTGACGAGGTAACTGTACCTGCTCCCTTACTGGAAAGTAGTACATCACATAAAACTGTTCCAGTGATACCTACACCAGTTAGTGAGGAAGCTAATGATAATGATCATGAAACTTCAGATCAAGATACTACTGAACCTCGTAGATCAACCAGAGTGAGATCCGCGCCGGTGTGGTACGGTAATCCTGTTCTGGAAGTCATGCTACTAGATCACGATGAACCTACGAACTATGAAGAAGCGATGGTGAGCCCAGATTCCGCAAAGTGGCTTGAAGCCATGAAATCTGAGATGGGATCCATGTATGAGAACAAAGTATGGACTTTGGTTGACTTACCCAATGATCGGCAAGCAATTGAGAATAAATGGATCTTCAAGAAGAAGACTTGACGCTGACGGTAATATTACTGTCTACAAAGCTCGACTTGTCGCGAAAGGTTTTCGGCAAGTTCAAGGGATTGACTACGATGAGACCTTCTCACCCGTAGCGATGTTTAAGTCTGTCCGAATCATGTTAGCAATTGCCGCATTTTATGATTATGAAATTTGGCAGATGGATGTCAAAACTGCATTCCTGGATGGATTTCTGGAAGAAGAGTTGTATATGATGCAACCAGAAGGTTTTGTCGATCCAAAGGGAGCTAACAAAGTGTGCAAGCTACAGCGATCCATTTATGGACTGGTGCAAGCCTCTCGGAGTTGGAATAAACGCTTTGATGGTGTGATCAAAGCATTTGGTTTTATACAGACTTTCGGAGAAGCCTGTATTTACAAGAAAGTGAGTGGGAGCTCTGTAGCATTTCTGATATTATATGTGGATGACATATTACTGATTGGAAATGATATAGAATTTCTGGATAGCATAAAGGGATACTTGAATAAGAGTTTTTCAATGAAAGACCTCGGTGAAGCTGCTTACATATTAGGCATAAAGATCTATAGAGATAGATCAAAACGCTTAATTGGACTTTCACAAACAACATACCTTGACAAAATTTTGAAGAAGTTCAAAATGGATCAAGCAAAGAAAGGATTCTTGCCTGTGTTACAAGGTGTGAAATTGAGTAAGACTCAATGCCCGACCACTGCAGAAGATAGAGAGAATATGAAAGATGTTCCCTATGCATCAGCGATAGGATCTATCATGTATGCAATGCTGTGTACCAGACCTGATGTGTGCCTTGCTATAAGTCTAGCAGGGAGGTACCAAAGTAATCCAGGAGTGGATCACTGGACAGCGGTCAAGAACATCCTGAAATACCTGAAAAGGACTAAGGATATGTTTCTCGTATATGGAGGTGACAAAGAGCTCGTCGTAAATGGTTACGTTGATGCAAGCTTTGACACTGATCCGGACGATTCTAAATCGCAAACCGGATACGTGTTTACATTAAATGGTGGAGCTGTCAGTTGGTGTAGTTCTAAACAAAGCGTCGTAGCGGGATCTATATGTGAAGCGGAGTACATAGCTGCTTCGGAAGCAGCGAACGAAGGAGTCTGGATGAAGGAGTTCATATCCGATCTAGGTGTCATACCTAGTGCATCAGGTCCAATGAAAATCTTTTGTGACAATACTGGTGCAATTGCCTTGGCAAAGGAATCCAGATTTCACAAAAGGACCAAGCACATCAAGAGACGCTTCAACTCCATCCGGGATCTAGTCCAGGTGGGAGACATAGAGATTTGCAAGATACATACGGATCTGAATGTTGCAGACCCGTTGACTAAGCCTCTTCCACGAGCAAAACATGATCAGCACCAAGGCTCCATGGGTGTTAGAATCATTACAGTGTAATCTAGATTATTGACTCTAGTGCAAGTGGGAGACTGAAGGAAATATGCCCTAGAGGCAATAATAAAGTTATTATTTATTTCCTCATATCATGATAAATGTTTATTATTCATGCTAGAATTGTATTAACCGGAAACATAATACATGTGTGAATACATAGACAAACTTAGTGTCACTAGTATGCCTCTACTTGACTAGCTCGTTAATCAAAGATGGTTATGTTTCCTGACCATGAACAAAGTGTTTTTATTTGATTAACGAGGTCACATCATTCGTTGAATGATCTGATTGACATGACCCATTCCATTAGCTTAGCACCCGATCGTTTAGTATGTTGCTATTGCTTTCTTCATGACTTATACATGTTCCTGTAACTATGAGATTATGCAACTCCCGTTTACTGGAGGAACACTTTGGGTACTACCAAACGTCACAACGTAACTAGGTGATTATAAAGGAGTACTACAGGTGTCTCCAAAGGTACATGTTGGGTTGGCGTATTTCGAGATTAGGTTTTGTCACTCCGATTGTCGGAGAGGTATCTCTGGGCCCTCTCGGTAATACACATCACTTAAGCCTTGCAGGCATTGCAACTAAATGAGTTAGTTGCGGGATGATGTATTACAGAACGAGTAAAGAGACTTGCCGATAACGAGATTGAACTAGGTATTGGAATACCGACGATCGAATCTCGGGCAAGTAACATACCGATGACAAAGGGAACAACGTATGTTGTTATGCGGTCTGACCGATAAAGATCTTCGTAGAATATGTAGGAGCCAATATGGGCATCCAAGTCCCGCTATTGGTTATTGACCAGAGACGTGTCTCGGTCATGTCTACATTGTTCTCGAACCCGTAGGGTCCGCACGCTTAAGGTTACGATGACAGTTCTATTATGAGTTTATGCATTTTGATGTACCGGAGGTTGTTCGGAGTCCCGGATGTGATCACGGACATGACGAGGAGTCTCGAAATGGTCGAGACATAAAGATTGATATATTGGAAGCCTATATTTGGACATCGGAAGTGTTCCGGGTGAAATCGGGATTTTACCGGAGTACCGGGAGGTTACCAGAACTCCCCGGGAGCCATATGGGCCTTAATGGGCTTTAGTGGAAAGGAGAAAGGGGCAGCCCAAAGGTGGCCGCGTGCCTCCCCCCTCCCCTAGTCCTATTAGGACTAGGAGAGGTGGCCGGCCCCCTCTCGCTCTTTCCCCCTCGGGGAATCCTAGTCCAACTAGGATTGGGGGTGGGAGTCCTACTCCCGGGATCCACGTGATCTATTCCTTAGCCGTGTGCGGTGCCCCCAGCCACCATAGTCCTCGATAATACTGTAGCGGAGTTTAGGCGAAGCCCTGCTGCTGTAGTACATCAAGATCGTCACCACGCCGTCGTGCTGACGGAAAACTTCCCCGACACTTTGCTGGATCGGAGTTCAGGGATCATCATCGAGCTGAACGTGTGCTCGAACTCGGAGGTGCCGTAGTTTCGGTGCTTGATCGGTTGGATCGTGAAGACGTACGACTACTTCCTCTACGTTGCGTCAACGCTTCCGCAGTCGGTCTGCGTGGGTACGTAGACAACACTCTCCCCTCTCGTTGCTATGCATCACATGATCTTGCGTGTGCGTAGGAATTTTTTTGAAATTACTACGAAACCCAACAGTCTTCAGATATCATATCCTAACAGAACAAGCGGCGACCAACTAACCTGAACGTTGCTTTGGAGAGCCAAGCTGGCATCGTAGGCAGCCTGACTAGCGTCCCGCACCACCTTCATCTTCTCCATCATGACGCCCGCCTGGCGTATAGCTTCCCTGGCAGCATTCACTTTGTCTTCTGGGACATGATGGGTCGCAAAAACTAAAGGTGGGTCGACAGGGGCCTGAGCAGTCGACGAAGAAGGCAAGGCACTCGACAGTGGCACGGCGAAGGTAACAGAACCCCGATTGGCATCGCCAGTGTCCTGAATGACTAGTTCCGCCCTCGGCGCCGACTGTAGCGCCTCGCTTGCAGGAGCTTGCCTATTCTTCCTTGTCAAAGACCTCTTGGGCTCTTCATCATCATCGGGGAGGTCAATAATGTTGGCAGCTGTGCAAAGTTCAATTGCCAAAATCACGTCACCCAATTATGCACATTGCAGTTGAATCGACCGAACAAAGACAGTATGGCAGAAATCATACCCAGATTAGAAGTGACTGCATCCTCCATCACCTCATCATCGTCCCTGTAAGCTGAGGTCCCGAAAGTGGCAGCGCTGACGGTTCCAAAGTTCGTCCAGTTAAAACAAGTAAAACAAAAAGCGCGGAGCATCGAGTGAATACAAAGAGAGACACTCACGTGGAAGCGACGGGGATATCAATCTTGATCTTCGTCAATGCCTTCCGAGTCTCCGGCTCTGCAACTTTGGGGTGCTTTGGCGCCTTCTCAGTCGGGGTTGGTGAAGAGATCCGAGGACGCTTCGAAGACTGACCAGCCTGAGCAGTTGCCTTTTCGCGGGCGCTCGGTCGTTCTTGGTCAAGCTTGGATCGCCTCTCCCTACGAGGGGGCGACTCGACTTCTTCTCCATAGCTTGAGTCGTCGCTTCCTCCATCCCCTTCACCGTCGGAAGTCCACTCGCCACTGTCGCCGCCACTCGCCTCGCCTTCCAGAGCTTGCTCTTGCTCTCCGTTGGGCATTGAATACATTTCAATAACGGCCTGAAAGAAAGCAGGGAGAACAAAGTCAGTCGACACAGTATAGGCAGCTGCGCGAGTGAATTCAGATTACAAGCAAAAACTCAGAATCAGACCTTCTCTGGTGCATGAGACTGGTCGAATGGGGGAACTCTCCTGGCTCCCCTGGGGTTATCCTTGTTTCCGGTAATGCCCAACAGCCACTTCTCCAGTGTGTCGTCATCGACCTCCTCCGGGTGAATCCGAGTAGAGTCTTCAAGACCTGAATACATCCACATCAGATGGTCTCGGGATTGAAGAGGCTAGATGCGCCGCTGAAGGAAGACCTCCAAGAGATCCATACCGGTGACCCCGTCACGGATAAGCTGGACCACTCGCTCGACCAGCACCCTCACCTGCGCTTTCTCCTCCGAGAGCACCTTCAAAGGGGATGGTTTCCTCACTCGGTCCATGGTAAAGGGAGGGAGGCCAGTCGACTGCCTTGGCGTCGATTGGTCTTTACAGTAAAACCAGGTCGACTGCCATCCGCGAACTGAGTCGGCAAGAATCATGGCCGGAAAGGAGCTTTTCCCCCTCATCTGGATACTAAGACCCCCACACATCTGGATCACTTGTGTCCTCTCATCACTCGGATTAGCCTTTTTCACTGTCTGGGAGCGACAAGTGAAAATATGCTTGAAAAGACCCAAGTGAGGCCGGCAACCCAGGAAATTCTCACACAAAGAAATGAAAGCGGTGAGATAAACGATTGTGTTGGGAGTAAAATGGTGGAGTTGTGCCCCAAAGAAGTTCAGAAATCCTCGAAAGGAAGGGTGAGGAGGCAAGGAAAATCCACGGTCGACGTGGGTGGCAAGAAGAACGCGCTCACCCTCCCGGGGTTGCGGCTCGGATTCCTTCCCCGGAAGCCGCGCCGAGTCATAGGGGATCAGCCCTCCCTCGGCCAGGTCGTCGAGGTCTTCCTGGGTGAGCTTCGAGTGGATCCAGTCGCCCTGGATCCGGACCTTCGGCAGGCCGGTTCGCGAGGAGGATCCGCCCCGACTGGTCGCCTTCCCCTTCGACCTCGCCGTCGCCTTCTTTGCCCGCTCCAGAGCCGCCGTCTTCTCCTTCCCCATCGTCGCCGGCGAGACGCGTACGGAACGGTGGCGTGAGGGCGAGAGCGAGCGCAGCGGAGGAGCGTGAAGAGGAGAAGAGATAATGGGGACGCACTGTTCGGGAGACCCCGGTCCAACGCCTTATATGAGGCCGCTTCCGAGTGGCTGACTGGTAGGCCCGGGCGGTTCTGTCATATCCCGTAACAATCGCGCGCGCGATACGTGGTGAAAAAGGTGGCGCAGGGATCGAGGCGGCTCCGCTCTATCCCATCCGATTACTGCGGCCTCCCCCATCCCGCGCGCTTCCCAAAATTCGGATCCCACGAAATCTGCGGGCAGCGGAACAACTTGTCAGACCAAAGATCTCCTCCGCACCGTCACTCGGAGCCTTTTAAGTAAAGAAACTCACTCGACAAAAACCTAAGAATGGATCAAGGCGACTGGAAAGGAAGTCGCTGCCATCGCTCAGGTTCATTGATCCGAAACAAGAAATGCTCACGGCATGAAAAATGAGTTGGAGAAGTGCTCAATCCCTTTCCCACTCAAACCTCGATCCATTCGGGGGCTAATGATGAAGCTATGTACCTAGGGTAGGGGCATGGACCTGTCCAAACTGACCTACCCAAGGACATCTCCAGAAGAAATCATCTTTCAATCGACTTGGAGGTGTTCCACTTGACAGACTCGAAGATACTCGACCAAGAAGCAACCACTCGACCAAGACCAAGCCACTCGACAGTCAGGAGACCTAAAGGCACTCCGCATGCTAATGGTCGGTTATTAAGTAGCTTTTATGGTCATCATAGCACTTTATTACTAGCGTTACTAGTAACGCCCTGCCTTAATGTACATTGAACCCTTTGTAACATGGGCTGGCTGGGGTCCTGGCGCACTCTATATAAGCCACCCCCCTCCTCCGAGACAAGGGTTCGCACCCTTGTAATTCATACACGCATAATCCAGTCGATCGCCTCCGGGCTCCGAGACGTAGGGTTATTACTTCCTCCGAGAAGGGCCTGAACTCGTAAACATTGCGTGCTTACAACTTCTCCATAGCTAAGATCTTGCCTCTCCATACTTACCCCCCTACACTACTGTGAGACTTAGAACCACGACACTAAAGTTTCTGTTTTTTACAGCATGATCAACAAGACTTTCCCCAAGTCTTCCCAAAGGTTCTACTTGGCACAAACAATAATTAAAAGAATAAAACCACATCTAAATAGAGGCTAGATGAATTATTTATTACCAAACAGGAACAAAAATCAAGGAACTAAAATAAAATTGGGTTGCCTCCCAACAACCGCTATCGTTTAACGCCCCTAGCTAGGCATGATGATTTCAACGATGCTCACATAAAAGATAAGAATTATAACATAAAGAGAGCATCATGAAGAATATGACTAGCACATTTAAGTCTAACCCACTTCCTATGCATAGGGATTTTGCGAGCAAACAACTTATGGGAATAATAATCAACTAGCATAGGAAGGTAAAGCAAGCAAAACTTCAAAATTTTAAGCACATAGGGAGGAAACTTGATATTATTGCAATTCCTACAAGCATATGTTCCTCTCTCATAATAATTGTCAGTAGCATCATGAATGAATTCAACAATATAACTATCACATAAAGCATTCTTTTCATGATCTACAAGCATAGAAAATTTACTACTCTCCACACAAGCAAAATTCTTCTCATGATGACAAGTTTCATGGTTATCATTATTCTTAATAGCATACAAGTCATCACAATAATCATCATAGATAGCAACTTTGTTCTCATAATCAATTGGGACCTCTTCCAGAATAGTGGATTCATCACAAAATAAAGTCACGACCTCTCCAAATCCACTTTCATAAATATAATCATCATAAATAGGAGGCATGCTTTCATCATAATGAATTTGCTCATCAAAACATGGGGGACAAAAAATATCATCTTCATCAAACATAGTTCCCCAAGCTTGTGGCTTTGCATATCATTAGCATCATGGATATTCAAGGAATTCATACTAACAACATTGCAATCATGCTCATCATTCAAATATTTAGTGCCAAACATTCTAATGCATTCTTATTCTAGCACTTGAGCACAATTATCGGAATCTTTATTCTCACGAAAGACATTAAAAAGATGAAGCATATGAAGTAACCTTAATTCCATTTTTTGTAATTTTCTTTTATAAACTAAACTAGTGATAAAACAAGAAACTAAAAGACTCGATTGCAAGATCTAAAGGTATACCTTCAAGCACTAACCTCCCCGGCAACGGCGCCAGAAAAGAGCTTGATGTCTACTACACAACCTTCTTCTTGTAGACGTTGTTGGGCCTCCAAGTGTAGAGGTTTGTAGGACAGTAGCAAATTTCCCTCAAGTGGATGACCTAAGGTTTATCAACCCGTAGGAGGCGTAGGATGAAGATGGTCTCTCTCAAGCAACCCTGCAACCAAATAATGAAGAGTCTCTTGTGTCCCCAACACGCCCAATACAATGGTAAACTGTATAGGTACACTAGTTCGGCGAAGAGATGGTGATACAAGTGCAATATGGATAGAAGATATTAGTTTTTGTAATCTAAAAATATAAAAACAGCAAGGTAACTAATGGTAAAAGTGAGCATAAACGGTATTGCAATTATAGGAAACAAGGCCTAGGGTTCATACTTTCACTAGTGCAAGTCCTCTCAACAATAATAACATAATTCGATCATATAACTATCCTCAACATGCAACAAAGAGTCACTCCAAAGTCACTAATAGCGGAGAACAAACGAAGAGATTATGGTAGGGTACGAAACCACCTCAAAGTTATTCTTTCCAATCAATCCGTTGGGCTATTCCTATAAGTGTCACAAACAGCCCTAGAGTTCGTACTAGAATAACACCTTAAGACACAAATCAACCAAAACCCTAATGTCACCTAGATACTCCAATGTCACCTCAAGTATCCGTGGGTATGATTATACGGTATGCATCACACAATCTCAGATTCATCTATTCAACCAACACAAAGAACCTCAAAGAGTGCCCCAAAGTTTCTACCAGAGAATCACGATGAAAACGTGTGCCAACCCCTGTGCATAGGTTCATGGGAGGAACCCGCAAGTTGATCACCAAAACATACATCAAGTGAATCATGTGATATCGCATTGTCACCACAGATATGCACGGCAAGACATACATCAAGTGTTCTCAAATCTTTAAAGACTCAATCCGATAATATAACTTCAAAGGGGAAACTCAATCCATTACAAGAGAGTAGAGGGGGAGAAGAAACATAAGATCCAACTATAATAGCAAAGCTCGCGATACATCAAGATCGTGCCGAATCAAGAACACGAGAGAGAGAGAGAGATCAAACACATAGCTACTAGTACATACCCTCAGCCCCGAGGGTGGACTACTCCCTCCTCGTCATGGAGAGCGCCGGGATGATGAAGATAGCCACCGGAGAGGGATTCCCCCTCCGGCAGGGTGCCGGAACGGGTCTAGATTGGTTTTAGGTGGCTACGGAGGCTTCTGGTGGCGGAACTCCCGATCTATTCTGTTCCTCGATCGTTTTAGGGTATATGTGTATATATAGGAGGAAGAGATACGTCAGGGGAGTGACGAGGGCCCCACGAGGGTGGAGGGCGTGCCCTAGGGGGGTAGGCGCGCCCCCTACCTCGTGGCTCCCTCGTTTCTTTCCTGACGTGCACTCCAAGTCCATCAGGTTGCTTTCCTTCCAAAAATAACTTCTACATAAGGTTTCATTCCGTTTCGACTCCGTTTGATATTCCTTTTCTTCGAAACACTAAAATAAGGGAAAAAACAGGAACTGGCACTGGCTTTGGGTCAATAGGTTAGTCCCAAAAATAATATAAAAGTGGATAATAAAGCCCAATAATGTCCAAAACAGTAGATAATATAGCATGGAGCAATCAAACTTTATAGATACGTTGGAGACGTATCACACACCCATCCCGATGAACAGGACCCCCGTTTCGACTGTAGTGCTCCAACAGAAGTCCGTTTCCTCCATTTTGCAGTACGCCACACCCCTCCCGATGAATAGGACCCCGTTTCGACCCTATGAGGTCTGTTTCCTCCGTTTTGCGATACGCCAGACCCCTCCTGATGAACAGGATCCTGTTTCGACCGTGGCCAGTCGAACACAAGGCTGTTTCCTCTGTTCTGTGGTACGCCAAGCCTCGTTTCCATCGGCTGTTCCGTCCAAGCCGGTTGGCTCTCGATGAACACGACGACGCATTCCATTCCAACCCAGTGATACGTCTCCAACGTATCTATAATTTTTGATTGCTCCATGCTATATTATCTACTGTTTTGGGCAATATTGGGCTTTATTATCCACTATTATATTATTTTTGGGACTAACCTATTAACCGGAGACCCAGCCCAGATTTGCTGTTTTTGCCTATTTCAGTGTTTCGAAGAAAAGGAATATCAAACGGAGTCGAAATGGAACGAAATCAACTTGAGAAGTTATTTTTGGAAGGAAAGCTACCGGAAAAGCTTGGAGTGCACGTCAGGAAAGAAGGGAGGTGCTCACGAGGGTGGTGGGCATGCCCACCCCCCTAGGGCATGCCCCCTGCCTCGTAGCCCCCCCTTCGGTCCCCTGACGTATCTCTTTCACCCATATATACCTACGTATCCTAAAACTTCCAAAGAGCACAATAGATCGGGAGTTTCGCTGCCAGAAGCCTCCGTAGCCACCGAAAACCAATCTAGACCCGTTCCAGCACCCTGCCGGAGGGGGCAATCCCTCTCCGGTGGCCATCTTCATCATTCCGGTGCTCTCCATGACGAGGAGGGAGTAGTTCTCCCTCGGGGCTGAGGGTATGTACCAGTAGCTATGTGTTTGATCTCTCTCTCTAGTGTTCTTGATTTGGCACGATCTTGATGTATCGCGAGCTTTGCTATTATAGTTCGATCTTATGTTTCTCCTCCCCCTCTACTCTCTTGTAATGAATTGAGTTTCCCCTTTGGAGGTATCTTATCGGATTGAGTCTTTAAAGATTTGAGAACACTTGATGTATGTCTTGCCGTGCGTATCTGTGGTGACAATGAGATGCCACGTGATTCACTTGATGTATGTTTTGGTGATCAACTTGCGGGTTCCGCCCATGAACCTATGCATAGGGGTTGGCACATGTTTACGTCGTGATTCTCCGGTAGAAACTTTGGGGGCACTCTTTGAGGTCCTTTGCGTTGGTTGAATAGATGAATCTGAGATTGTGTGATGCATATCGTATAATCATACCCATGGATACTTGAGGTGACATTGGAGTATCTAGGTGACATTAGGGTTTTGGTTGATTTGTGTCTTAAGGTGTTACTCTAGTACGAACTCTAGGGCTGTTTGTGAAGGAAATATGCCCTAGAGGCAATAATAAAGTTATTATTTATTTCCTTATTTCATGATAAATGTTTATTATTCATGCTAGAATTGTATTAACCGGAAACATAATACATGTGTGAATACATAGACAAACAGAGTGTCACTAGTATGCCTCTACTTGACTAGCTCGTTAATCAAAGATGGTTATGTTTCCTAACCATAGACAAAGAGTTGTTATTTGATTAACGAGGTCACATCATTAGTTGAATGATCTGATTGACATGACCCATTCCATTAGCTTAGCACCCGATTGTTTAGTATGTTGCTATTGCTTTCTTCATGACTTATACATGTTCCTATGACTATGAGATTATGCAACTCCCATTTGCCGGAGGAACACTTCGGGTACTACCAAACGTCACAACGTAACTGGGTGATTATAAAGGAGCATTACAGGTGTCTCCAAAGGTAGATGTTGGGTTGGCGTATTTCGAGATTAGGATTTGTCACTCCGATTTGTCGGAGAGGTATCTCTGGGCCCTCTCGGTAATGCACATCACATAAGCCTTGCAAGCATTGCAACTAATGAGTTAGTTGCGAGATGATGTATTACGGAACGAGTAAAGAGACTTGCCGGTAACGAGATTGAACTAGGTATTGAGATACCGACGATCGAATCTCGGGCAAGTAACATACCGATGACAAAGGGAACAACGTATGTTGTTATGCGTCTGACCGATAAAGATCTTCGTAGAATATGTAGGAGCCAATATGAGCATCCAGGTTCCGCTATTGGTTATTGACCGGAGAAGTGTCTCGGTCATGTCTACATGTTCTCGAACCCGTAGGGTCCGCACGCTTAGGTTTCGATGACAGTTATATTATGAGTTTATGAGTTTTGATGTACCGAAGGAGTTCGGAGTCCCAGATGAGATCGGGGACATGACGAGGAGTCTCGAAATGGTCGAGACGTAAAAATCGATATATTGGACGACTATATTCGGACATCGGAAAGGTTCCGAGTGATCCGAGTATTTTTCGGAGTACCGGAGAGTTACGGGAATTCGCCGGGGAGTATATGGGCCTTATTGGGCTTTAGGGGAAAGAGATAGGAGAGGTTGGGCGCCCCCCCAAGGCCTAGTCCGAATTGGACTAGGGGGAAGGGCTGCGCCCCCTCCTTCCTTCTCTCCTCTTTTCCCTTGCCTTGACTCCTACTCCTAATACATGGAAGGACTCCTAGTTGGACTAGGAAAGGGGGAATCCTACTCCCGGTGGGAGTAGGACTCCCCTAGGGCGCGCCATAGAGAGGGCCGGCCCTCCCCTCCTCCACTCCTTTATATACGGGGGCAGGGGGCACCCCATAGACACACAAGTTGATCCTCGTGATCGTTCCTTAGCGTGTGCGGTGCCCCCCTCCACCATATTCCACCTCGGTCATATTGTGCAGTGCTTAGGCGAAGCCCTGCGACGGTAGAACATCAAGATCGTCACCACGCCGTCGTGCTGACGGAACTCCTCCCCGACGCTTTGCTGGATCGGAGCCCGGGGATCGTCATCGAGTTGTACGTGTGCTAAGAACTCGGAGGTGCCGGAGTAACGGTGCTTGGATCGGTCGGATCGGGAAGACGTACGACTACTTCCTCTACGTTGTGTCAACGCTTCCGCATCGGTCTGCGTGGGTACGTAGACAACACTCTCCCCTCTCGTTGTATGCATCACCATGATCTTGCGTGTGCGTAGGAATTTTTTTGAAATTACTACGTTCCCCAACAGTGGCATCCGAGCCTAGGTTTTATGCGTTGATGTTATATGCACGAGTAGAACACAAGTGAGTTGTGGGCGATATAAGTCATACTGCTTACCAGCATGTCATACTTTGGTTCGGCGGTATTGTTGGATGAAGCGGCCCGGACCGACATTACGCGTACGCTTACGCGAGACCGGTTCCCGACGTGCTTTGCACATAAGGTGTTGCGGGTGACTGTTTCTCCAACTTTAGTTGAACCGAGTGTGGCTACGCCCGGTCCTTGCGAAGGTTAAAACGGCGCAACTTGACAAACTATCGTTGTGGTTTTGATGCGTAGGTAAGAACTTGGTTCTTGCTAAGCCCGTAGCAGCCACGTAAAACTTGCAACAACAAAGTAGAGGACGTCTAACTTGTTTTTGCAGGGCATGTTGTGATGTGATATGGTCAAGACGTGATGAGATATAAGTTGTTGTATGAGATGATCATGTTTTGTTGAAGTTATCGGCAACTGGCAGAAGCCTTATGGTTCTCTTTATTGCATAAGATGCAAGCGCCAAATAATTGCTTTACTTTATCGCTATGCGATAGCAATAGTTGCAAGAGCAATTGTTGGCGAGACGACCATGTGACGACACATTGATATAGATCAAGATGATGGAGATCATGGTGTCATGCCGGTGACGATGGAGATCATGACAATGCTTTGGAGATGGAGATCAAAGGCACAAGATGATGATGGCCATATCATGTCACATATTTTGATTGCATATGATGTTTATCTTTTATACATCTTATTTTTTGCTTAGTTGACGGTAGCATTTATAAGATGATCTCTCACTAATTATCAAGAAGTGTTCTCCCTGAGTATGCATTGCGAAAGTTCTTCGTGCTGAGACACCACGTGATGATCGGGTGTGATAGGCTCTACGTTCAAATACAACGGGTGCAAAACAGTTGCACACGCGGAATACTCAGGTTATACTTGACGAGCCAAGCATATACAGATATGGCCTCGGAACACGGAGACCGAAAGGTCGAGCGTGAATCATATAGTAGATATGATCAACATAGTGATGTTCACACATGAAACTACTCCATCTCACGTGATGATCGGACATGGTTTAGTTGATTTGGATCACGTGATCACTTAGAGGATTAGAGGGATGTCTATCTAAGTGGGAGTTCTTAAGTAATATGATTAATTGAACTTAATTTATCATGAACTTAGTCCTGGTAGTATTTTGCATAATCTATGTTGTAGATCAATAGCTCGCGTTGTTGCTTTCATATGTTTATTTTGATATGTTCCTAGAGAAAAATTGTGTTGAAAGATGTTAGTAGCAATGATGCGGATTGGATCCGTGATCTGAGGTTTATCCTCATTGCTGCACAGAAGAATTATGTCCTTGATGCACCGCTAGGTGACAGACCTATTGCAGGAGCAGATACAGACGTTATGAACGTTTGGCTAGCTCAAAATGATGACTACTTGATAGTTTAGTGCACCATGCTTAACGGCTTAGAATCGGGACTTCAAAGACGTTTTGAACGTCATGGACCATATGAGATGTTCCAGGAATTGAAGTTAATATTTCAAGCAAATACCCGAGTTGAGAGATATGAAGTCTCCAACAAGTTCTATAGCTAAAAGATGGAGGAGAATCGCTCAACTAGTGAGCATGTGCCCAGATTGTCTGAGTACTACAATCGCTTGAATCAAGTGGGAGTTAATCTTCCAGATAAGATAGTGATTGACAGAATTCTCTAGTCACCATCACCAAGTTAGTAGAACTTCGTGATGAACTATGATATGCAAGGGATAACGGAAACGATTCCCAAGCTCTTCGTAATGCGGAAATTGACGAAGGTAGAAATCGAGAAAAACATCAAGTGTTGATGGTAGACAAGACCACTAGTTTCAAGAAAAGGGCAGAGGGAAGAAGGGGAACTTCAAGAAGAACAGCAAGCAAGTTGCTGCTCAAGTGAAGAAGCCCAAGTCTGGTCCTAAGCCTGAGACTAAGTGTTTCTACTGCAAAGGGACTGGTCACTGGAAGCGGAACTACCCCAAGTGATTGGCAGATAAGAAGGATGGCAAAGTGAACATAAGTATATTTGATATACATGTTATTGCTATGTACTTTACTAGTGTTTATAGCAACCCCTCAGTATTTGATACTAGTTCAGTTGCTAAGATTAGTAACTCGAAATGGGAGTTGCAGAATAAACAGAGACTAGTTAAGGGTGAAGTGACGATGTGTGTTGGAAGTGGTTCCAAGATTGATATGATCATCATCGCACACTCCCTATACTTTCAGGATTAGTGTTGAACCTGAATAAGTGTTATTTGGTGTTTGCGTTGAGCATGATTTGATCATGTTTATTGTAATACGGTTATTCATTTAAGTAAGAGAATAAATTGTTGTTCTGTTTACATGAATAAAACCTTATATGGTTACACACCCAATGAAAATAGTTCGTTGGATCTCAATCGTAGTGATACACATAATCATAATATTGAAACCAAAAGATGCAAAGTTAATAATGATAGTGCAACTTATTTGTAGCACTGCCGTTTAGGTCATATTGGTGTAAAGCGCATGAAGAAACTCCACGCTGATGGGATTTTGGAATCACTTGATTATGAATCACTTGATGCTTGCGAACCATGCCTTTTGGGCAATATGACTAAAGCGCCATTCTCCGGAACAATGAAGCAAGCAACAGATTTGTTGGAGATCATACATACTGATGTATGTGGTCCGGTGAATATTAAGGCTTGCAGCAGGTATCATTATTTTCTGACCTTCACAGATGATTTGAGCAGATATGGGGATATCTACTTGATGAAACATAAGTCTGAAATATTTGAACAGTTCAAAGAATTTCAGAGTGAAGTGGAAAATCATCATGACAAGAAAATAAAAGTTTCTACGATATGATCGTAGAGGTAAAATATTTGAGTTACGAGTTTGGTCTTCAATTAAAACAATGTGGAATAGTTTCACAAACTCATGCCACATGGAACACCACAGCATAATGGTGTGTCCGAACGTCATAATCGTACTTTATTGGATATAGTGCAATCTATGATGTCTCTTACCGATCTACCACTATCGTTTTGGGGTTATGCATTAGAGACAGCTGCATTCACGTTAAATAGGGCACCATCTAAATCTGTTGAGACGACACCGTGTGAACTATGGTTTGGCAAGAAACCTAAGCTGTCGTTTCTTAAAGTTTGGGGTTGCGATGCTTATATGAAAAAGTTTCATCCTGATAAGCTCAAACTCAAATCGGAGAAGTGCGTCCTCATAGGATATCCAAAGGAAACTATTGGATACACCTTCTATCACAGATCCGAAGGCAAGACTTTTGTTGCTAAATTCGGAAACATTCTGGAGAAGGAGTTTCTCTCGAAAGAAGTGAGTGGGAGGAAAGTAGAACTTGATAAGGTAATTGTACTTGCTCCCTTATTGGAAAGTAGTACATCACAGAAAACTGTTTCTGTGACACCTACACCAGTTAGTGAGGAAGCTAATGATTATGATCATGAAACTTCAGAACAAGATACTACTGAACCTCGTAGATCAACCAGAGTAAGATCCACGCCAGAGTGGTACGGTAATCCTTTTCTGGAAGTCATGCTACTAGATCATGATGAACCTACGAACTATGAGGAAGCGATGATGAGCCCAGATTCCGCGAAATGGTTTGAGGCCATGAAATCTGAGATATGATCCATGTATGAGAACAAAGTATGGACTTTGATGGATTTGCCCGATGATCGGCAAGCCATAGAAAATAAATGGATCTTCAAGAGGAAGACGGACGCTGATAGTAGTGTTACTATCTACAAAGCTAGAATTGTCACAAAAGGTTTTCGACAAGTTCAAGGTGTTGACTATGATGAGAGTTTCTCACTCGTATCTATGCTTAAGTCTGTCCGAATCATGTTAGCAATTGCCGCGTTTTAGGAAATCTGGTAAATGGATAAACAAAACTGCATTCCTTAATGGATTTACTAAAGAAGAGTTGTATACGATGCAACTAGAAGGTTTTGTCGATCCTAAAGGTGTTAACTAAATATGCAAGCTCCAGCGATCCATCTATGGACTGGTGAAAGAATCTCGGAGTTGGAATATACGCTTTGATAAGTTGATCAAAGCATATAGTTTTATACAGACTTGCGGTGAAGCCTGTATTTACAAGAAAGTGAGTGGGAGCACTACAGCATTTCTGATAAGTATATGTGAATGACATATTGTTGATCGGAAATAATGTAGAATTATTCTGCAAAGCATAAAGGAGTGATTGAAAGGAGTTTTTTCAAAGAAAGACTTTGGTGAAGCTGCTTACATATTGAGCTTCAAGATCTATAGAGATAGATCAAGACGCTTGATAAGTTTTTTCAATGAGTACATACCTTGACAAGATTTTGAAGTAGTTCAAAATGGAGCAGTCAAAGAAAGAGTTCTTGCCTGTATTACAAGGTGTGAAGTTGAGTAAGACTCAAAGCCCGACCACGGCAGAAGATAGAAAGAGAATGAAAGTCATTCCCTATGCCTCAGTCATAGGTTCTATAAAGTATGCCATGCTGTATACCAGATCTATTGTATGCCCTACCACTGAGTTTGGCAAGGGAGTACGATAGTGATCTAGGAGTAGATCACTGGACAGCGGTCAAAATTATCCTTAGTGGAATAAGGATATGTTTCTCGATTATGGAAGTAAAAAAAAAGGTTCGTCGTAAAAGGTTACGCCGATGCAAGTTTTGACACTAATCTAGATGACTCTAAGTCTCGATCTAGATACATATTGAAAGTAGGAGCAATTAGCTAGAGTAGCTCCATGCAGAGCATTGTTGACATAGAAATGTGCAAAATACATGCGGATCTGAATGTGGCAGACCCGTTGACTAAGATTCTCTCACAAGCAAAACATGATCACACCTTAGTACTCCTTGGGTGTTAATCACATAGCGATGTGAACTAGATTACTGAATCTAGTAAACCCTTTGGGTGTTGGTCACATGGCGATGTGAACTATGGGTGTTAATCACATGATGATGTGAACTATCGATGTTAATCACATGGTGATGTGATCTAGATTATTGACTCTAGTGCAAGTGGGAGACTGAAGGAAATATGCCCTAGAGGCAATAATAAAGTTATTATTTATTTCCTTATTTCATGATAAATGTTTATTATTCATGCTAGAATTGTATTAACCGGAAACATAATACATGTGTGAATACATAGACAAACAGAGTGTCACTAGTATGCCTCTACTTGACTAGCTCGTTAATCAAAGATGGTTATGTTTCCTAACCATAGACAAAGAGTTGTTATTTGATTAACGAGGTCACATCATTAGTTGAATGATCTTATTGACATGACCCATTCCATTAGCTTAGCACCCGATCGTTTAGTATGTTGCTATTGCTTTCTTCATGACTCATACATGTTCCTATGACTATGAGATTATGCAACTCCCATTTGCCGGAGGAACACTTTGGGTGCTACCTAATGTCACAACGTAACTGGGTGATTATAAAGGAGCATTACAGGTGTCTCCAAAGGTAGATGTTGGGTTGGCGTATTTCGAGATTAGGATTTGTCACTCCGATTGTCGGAGAGGTATCTCTGGGCCCTCTCGGTAATGCACATCACATAAGCCTTGCAAGCATTGCAACTAATGAGTTAGTTGCGAGATGATGTATTACGGAACGAGTAAAGAGACTTGCCGGTAACGAGATTGAACTAGGTATTGGATACCGACGATCGAATCTCGGGCAAGTAACATACCGATGACAAAGGGAACAACGTATGTTGTTATGCGTCTGACCGATAAAGATCTTCGTAGAATATGTAGGAGCCAATATGGGCATCCAGGTCCCGCTATTGGTTATTGACCGGAGACGTGTCTCGGTCATGTCTACATTGTTCTCGAACCGTAGGGTCCGCACGCTTAAGGTTTCGATGACAGTTATATTAGAGTTTTATGAGTTTTGATGTACCGAAGGAAGTTTCGGAGTCCCAGAATGAGATCGGGGACATGACGAGGAGTCTCAAATGGCCCGAGAACGTAAAAATCTATATATTGGACGACACTATATTCGGACATCGGGAAAGGTTCCGAGTGATCCGAGTATTTTTCTCGGAGTACCGGAGAGTTACGGGAATTCGGCGGGGGAGTATATGGGCCTTATTGGCTTTAGGGGAAAGAGATAGGAGAGGTTGGGCGCCCCCCCAAGGCCTAGTCCGAATTGGACTAGGGGGAAGGGCTGCGCCCCCTCCTTCCTTCCCTCCTCTTTTCCCTTGCCTTGACTCCTACTCCTAATACATGGAAGGACTCCTAGTTGGACTAGGAAAGGGGGAATCCTACTCCCGGTGGGAGTAGGACTCCCCTAGGGCGCGCCATAGAGAGGGCCGGCCCTCCCCTCCTCCACTCCTTTATATACGGGGGCAGGGGGCACCCCATAGACACACAAGTTGATCCTCGTGATCGTTCCTTAGCCGTGTGCGGTGCCCCCCTCCACCATATTCCACCTCGGTCATATTGTTGCAGTGCTTAGGCGAAGCCCTGCGACGGTAGAACATCAAGATCGTCACCACGCCGTCGTGCTGACGGAACTCCTCCCCGACGCTTTGCTGGATCGGAGCCCGGGGATGCGTCATCGAGCTGTAGTGTGCTAAGAACTCGAGGTGCCGGAGTAACGGTGCTTGGATCGGTGCGATCGGAATACAGTATGACTACTTACCCTCTACGTTGCGTCAACGCTCCGCAATCGGTCTGCGGGTACGGTAGACAACTCCCCTCTCGTTGCTATGTCACTGATCTTGCGTGTGGCGTAGGAAATTTTTGAATTTACTACGTTCCCCATCAGTTACACTTATAGGAATAGCCCAACGGATTGATTGGAAAGAATAACTTTGAGGTGGTTTCGTACCCTACCATAATCTCTTCGTTCGTTCTCCGCTATTAGTGACTTTGGAGTGACTCTTTGTTGCATGTTGAGGGATAGTTATGTGATCCCATTATGATATTATTGTTGAGGGAACTTACACTAGCGAAAGTATGAACCATAGGCCTTATTTCCTATCATTGCAATACCGTTTACGCTCACTTTTATCATCCATTACCTTGCTGTTTTTATTATCTCAGATTACAAATACCTTTATCTACTATCCATATACCACTTGTTTCACCATCTCTTTGCCGAACTAGTGCACCTATACAATTTACCATTGTATTGGGTGTGTTGGGGACACAAGAGACTCTTTGTTATTTGATTGCAGGGCTGCTTGAGAGAGACCATCTTCATCCTACGCCTCCTATGGATTGATAAACCTTAGGTCATCCACTTGAGGGAAATTTGCTACTATCCTACAAACCTCTTCACTTGGAGGCCCAACAACATCTACAAGACGAAGGTTGTGTAGTAGACATCACCCAGCAGGTTGGCTACCCATGAACACAACGAGGACGCAGTTTCTCCGTTCCGACCCAACCATGTACATGAGCCCTCGCTGTACGTATGCGCCAGTAGGCATTCCAGACCCCGCACGTATGTACGTATGTGGCCGTATTTTCTTTCTTGCACCCTGGCCGTTGTACGTACATGTACATGCTACGTGCGCGCCTCTACTACGACACGTGCGCGCCTCTACATCGACCAGTATGTACGTACACGTTCGCGACTAGAATGACAAAGCTATGTACGCTTCGATGAGGTGGGTCCCGACTGTCAGGCACTTCCTTGCGTGCGAAGATGTAGCTGGTGGGTCCCAGCAGTCAGAGGGGAAACATTTTTTTGCGAAATACGGTGGCCCATCCGATGGGTCCCTGCTGTCAGGTGGAGGAATAATTATTTTTCACGTAATAAGGAGGTACTTCCTTGCTGCAGCCGTGGACCCAGCTGTCAGCCTCTCCACGTACAGTACTCTTTCGATGGAAGTCATTCCTTGACCGTGTTGTCCACGCCGCGTCGAGAGCACCAAGGCGGTGGACGACGGTGAGGCCTACGAAGGGGACGACACGGAGCAGGGGAAGACGCGGCAGTGGAAGCCCACGCGGAGAGGAGTACGAGGGTTCACTGGTTCGGCTGCGGTGTGAGGCTGCCGTCGCCGCAGAATAACAGGGGGTGTGGGTGAGTAGAGGCGGATGGCCTGGCCAGCGGTGGGAGTAGTAGGGCGAGGTGAGCCCTCTGCGGCATCACAGTCGGCCACGACAGGCAGGAGCATGATACGTCTCCGTCGTATCTACTTTTTCAAACACTTTTGCCCTTGTTTTGGACTCTAACTTGCATGATTTGAATGGAACTAACCCGGACTGACGTTGTTTTCAGCAGAATTGCCATGTTGTTATTTATGTGCAGAAACAAAAGTTCTCGGAATGACCTGAAAGTCCACGGAGATTATTTTTGGAAATAATAAAAAATATTGGCAAAGAATCAAGGCCAGTGGGCCCACACCCTAGCCACGAGGGTGGGGGCGCGCCTGCCCGCTGAGCATGCCCCCTGCCTCGTGGGCCCCCTGGAGCTCCACCAACCTCAACCTTGACTCCATATATTCGTGTTCGGGGAGAAAAAAATAAAGGAGAAGGATTCGTCACGTTTTACGATACGGAGCTGCCGCCAAGCCCTAAACTCTCTCTGGAGGGCTGATCTGGAGTCCGTTCGGGGCTTCGGAGAGGGGAATCCGTCGCCATCGTCATCATCAACCATCCTCCATCACCAATTTCATGATGCTCACCGCCGTGTGTGAATAATTCCATCGTAGGCTTGCTGGATGGTGATGGGTTGGATGAGATTTTCATGTAATCGAGTTGGTTTTGTTAGGGTTTGATCCCTAGTATCCACTATGTTATGATATTGATGTTGCTATGACTTTGCTATGCTTAATGCTTGTCACTAGGGCCCGAGTGCCATGATTTCAGATCTGAACCTATTATGTTTTCATGAATATATGTGAGTTCTTGATCCTATCTTGCAAGTCTATAGTCACCTACTATGTGTTATGATCCGGCAACCCCGAAGTGACAATAATAGGGACCACCCCCGGTGATGACCATAGTTTGAGGAGTTCATGTATTCACTATGTGCTAATGCTTTGGTCTGGTACTCTATGAAAAGGAGGCCTTAATATCCCTTAGTTTCCACTAGGACCCCACTGCCACGGGAGTGTAGGACAAAATATGTCATGCAAGTTCTTTTCCATAAGCACGTATGACTATATTCGGAATACATGCCTAGATTACATTGATGAACTGGAGCTAGTTCTGTGTCACCCTAGGTTATGACTATTACATAATTGATCACATCCGGCATAATTCTCTATCACTGATCCAGTGCCTATGAGCTTTCCATATATTGTTCTTCGCTTATTTACTTTTCCATTGCTATTGTTATCATCGCTACAAAACACCAAAAATATTACTTTTGCTATCGTTACCTTTTGTTAACGTTACCACTACTATCATATTACTTTGCTACTAAACACTTTGCTGCAGATACTAAGTTTCCAGGTGTGGTTGAATTGAAAACTCAGGTGCTAATACTTGAGAATATTCTTTGGCTCCCCTTGTGTCGAATCAATAAATTTGGGTTGAATACTCTACCCTCGAAAATTGTTGCGATCCCCTATACTTGTGGGTTATCAAGACTATTTTCTGGCGCCGTTGCCGGGGAGCATAGCTCTATTCTTTAAGTCACTTGGGATTTATATCTGCTTATCATTATGAAGAACTTGAGAGATCCAAAAACCAAGATTTATCCCTCAACTACGAGGGGAGGTAAGGAACTGCCATCTAGCTCTGCACTTGATTCACCTTCTGTTTTGAGTAAGCTTGCGACACCTAAACCTGCTTCTGCTATTAATTCTGATATGTCGCATATTATTGATGATGCCACTTCTGCTATGCATGATACTTATGATGAAACTACTTCTATGCTTGATACTACTGTGCCACTTGGTGAATTTCTTGATGAACAACTTGCTAGGGCTAGAGAGAATGAAATTATTGAAACTGATAATACTAATGAAAGTGATGATGAAGGCTCTCCTAATAAATATGAATTACCTGTTGTGCCTGAGGGCTATGTTATGGATGAAGAAACTGCTAGAGATTTTCTTTCTTGGAATGATAGAAGTGATCTTAAGAAATTATTAGCTAAGCTTAAACAAAAAACTCTTAATGATAGAATGAAATATGATCCTGCTTATGCTACTTCACCTATCTTTGTTACTGATAAGGATTATGATTTCTCTATTGATCCTGATATAATTACTTTGGCTGAATCTGATCCTTTTTTATGGCTATGAATCTGAAACTGTTGTTGCACATCTTACTAAATTAAATTATATAGCCACCCTGTTCACTAATGATGAGAGAACTCGCTACTTTTACTCCTTAAAATATTTCCGTTCTCATTAAAGGGTGATGCTAAGATATGGTTTAATTCTCTTGATCCTGGTTGCGTGCGTAGTACCCAGGATATGATTTATTACTTCCCTGCTAAATATTTCCCTACTCATAAGAAACAAGCTGCCTTAAGGGATATATATAATTTTGTGCAAATTGAAGAAGGGAGTCTCCCATAAGCTTGGGGGGGCTTCTCCAGTTACTTAATGCTTTGCCTGATCACCCTCTTAAGAAAAACGAAATACTTGATATCTTTTATAATGGACTAACCGATGCTTCCAAAGATTACCTGGATAGTTGTGCTGGTTCTGTTTTCAGGGAAAGAACACCGCATGAAGCTGAAATTCTATTGAATAATATGTTGACAAATGAAAATAATTGGACACTTTCTGAGCCAGCTCCTGAGCCAACTCCTGAGCCTATTCCTAAACCAACTCCGAAGAAAAGAGGTGTTCTATTTCTCAGTCCTGAAGATATGCAAGAGGCAAAGAAATCTATGAAAGAAAAGGGTATTAAAGCTGAAGATGTTAAGAATTTACCTCCTACTGAAGAAATACATGGTCTTAATTTACCGCCTATGGAAGAAACACATGGTCTTGATAACCCGACACATGTAGTAAAGGTAAATTCTCTCTATAGATATGATAAAGCTGAAATCCCTCCTACTAAGTTTGCTAGCCAATGTTTGGATGAGTTTGACAACTTTATGGTTAAGCAAGAAGACTTCAATGCTTATTTTGGCAGACAATTGAAAGAAAATGCTCATATGATTGAACACCTGGGTGATTATATGTCTAGAGATAAAGGTGAACTTAAACTCATTAGTAAACATGCTTCTATGTTTACCACTCAAGTAGAACAAGTACTTAAAGCTCAAAATGATTTGCTCAACGAATTGAATAATAAGAATAATGACTATGTTGTTAGAGTGGCTACTAGAACTGGTAAAATGACTCAGGAACCTTTGTATCCTGAAGGCCACCCTAAGAGAATTCAGCAAGATTCTCAGAGAAATAATATAAATGCACCTAGTCCTTCTAAAAGGAAGAAAAAGAAAAATGATAGGACTTTGCATGCTTCTAGTGAACCTGTTATTGACACACCTGAGAATCCCAATGATATTTCTATTTCTGATGCTGAAACACAATCTGGTAATGAACATGAAACTAGTGATAATGTTAATGATAATGTTCATGTTGATGCTCAACCTAGTAATGATAATGATATAGAAATTGAACCTGCTATTGATCTTGATAGCCCACGATCAAAGAATCAACGTTATGATTAAAAATACTTTGTTGCTAGGAAGCATAGTAAAGAAAGAGAACCATGGGTTCTTAAACCCATGCCTTTTCCTCCTAAGCCATCCAAGAAAAAGGATGATGAGGATTTTGAGCGCTTTGCTGAAATGATTAGACCTATCTTTTTGCGCATCCGTTTGACTGATATGCTTAAAATGAATCCTTATGCTAAGTATATGAAAGATATTGTTACTAATAAAAGAAAGATACCGGAAGCTGAAATTTCCACCATGCTTGCTAATTATACTTTTAAAGGTGGAATACCTAAGAAACTAGGAGATCCCGGAGTACCAACTATACCATGCTCCATTAAAAGAAACTATGTTAAAACTGCTTTATGTGATATTGGAGCCGGTGTTAGTGTTATGCCTCTCTCTTTATATAATAGACTTGATTTGAATAAGTTGACACCTACCTAAATATCTTTGCAAATGGCTGATAAATCAACTGCTATACCTTTCGGTATTTGTGAGGATGTGCCTGTTGTAGTTGCAAACGTTACTATTTTAACGGACTTTGTTATTCTTGATATTCCCGAGGACGATAGTATGTCTATTATTCTTGGAAGACCCTTTTTCAATACTGCATGGGCTGTTATTGATTGCAACAAGGGCAATGTCACTTTTCATGTTAATGGTAATGAGCATACGGTACACTTTTCGAGGAAAAAACCTCAAGTACACATTATCAATTCTATTGGAAAAATTCCATCGATTATTTTTGGAGGTTTTTAATTTCCTCTTCCTACTGTCAAGAAGAAATATGATATTCTTATTGTTGGGGATGTCCATATCCCCGTTGAGGTAACCTAGTGTTATTCAAAAATTCTCCGGTTTCATGTTACTCGAAATGAGTTTGTTAACAAGACTTGATCAACCTTGCTAGTGGATTCCTTTTGATGATCATGAGATTGATGAATTTAGAAAACACAACTCTCTGTACCCTCCTTTTACTTGCTGTTATTTATACTAGTACACATGTTCGTGCGTTGCACTAGGCGAAAAAAATAGAACCTGTTTCCTCTGCCATTATGCACCATTTTATATCCAATTGTAATAAACGTCAACGATAATGTTAAACTTAAAATTTTCTTTTTAAAAATAGAAGGTAATGTTAACATAAAAATTGAAATACTTTTTTAAGAATAGTCAACATTTTTATGAAATTTGAACATTTCTTTGAAAAAGATCATTTTTCGAACATATGTTTTTCTTGCAAAGAATCCTTAATTAGGGGTAATAATATTTTTCTGTATAATATAATTTTGAAAATGTTTTTTTATATATTTTGCTGTAACTGATTTTTGTGCAACCTGCTTCAATAGCCAGTGTGCATCATTTTTATATCCAGTTTTCATAAACATCGATGATAAGGTTAAACACTAAAATTTTATTTTTTTGATAAAACTTAACATTTGCATAAAATTGAAATACTTTCCAAGGAAGAGTTAACTTTTTATGAATTTTTACATTTCTTTGAAAAAAATGATTTCTGAACAGATGTTTTTCTTGGACATTTTATGAACTTTTTGGGCTTGGCCCAAACGACTGGGACTACGCAAACACGCACGCTCTCAGAAAAAAGATACACTATCGTTGCGACACAAACTACACACATTGTCTCTGTTCCCGTTCCCTTCACTATCTCTAGTCGCCGCCGATGTCGCTGATCCCGCCGATCCCCCACTCCCCTTGTCTCTCCCCTCGAACCCTCTCATTCCCCTCGCGTTGTCTCATAGACAAACAACATACAAAGGAGCGAGCGCCCGTTGCCCCGATCCCTTCTGCCCCGCAGCCCTCGGGCGCCACTCCGACCGGAGAGTGCTGCCACGCCGGTGACGAACCCTTCTACACCGCCTCCTCATTCCTTCCCGTGCCCCTGTCCTTTCCCTCATGCCTCCTCTGCATTTGCGCGCCGGGCAAGCACAAGGCCGCCATTGGCCCGACCCACTACGGCCAAAAATAGTACTCCCTCCGTCCCGAAATATCTGTCGCTAGTGGTAAATTTACAAACAAATAAAAACCTGGAAGTTTTTGGGACACAACACAACCGGTAGTCCAGAGAATCATCAGTTCTCGCTGTCGCATCACTCACTCAACTCGCATCCACCATTCTGCCCGCACCCCCCGAATTTCTCCGCTGTCCCAGCGCCGGCGGGACGCCGTATGCCCCGGCAGAGCAAGCGCTGCTGCCGTCACATATGTCCGTCGAGCGCCGCTTCCGCCTACGCATTCGCCCGCCGCTGCCCCCGACGCATCTACCTGGCTCCAAAAAAGCTCATTTTTGGGTCCAAATTGGCTGATCTGGCAGCGGCGCTGGATCTGGTAGCGGCGAAGGCGGCCGGCAGGGAGGAGCAGGTCCTCCATGGCAGGCAGAGAGTGCACTGATAGATAGATGGAGTAATTTCACCTTTAATCCGTTGTGCTTCCCTTTCTCGACTTAATCTGCGGTGGTTCCAAATCTTCCTAAGAGTAATTGATGCCCAACATTCTCCGTCTCATTTTCATTGCTGCTTCTCTGGCCGCAGCATTCTGCGTCTCCTCGATGAGTAATCAATCCATGTTTAGAGTTATTTAGGAGTGCAGTATTTTCGCTAGTTCCTCATTGCTATAATTACTCCTGATTGTCACCCAGCTTCCAAGTTTCAGTCATTATTTCTGGAACTTTTCTGTAATTCGAGTACTATGATCATGTTTATCTTCTTAAGAACAAAGGAACGAGTGTGGGAGGACGATATCTCTGCTGCTTGTTGTACTTCAATATTCTAGATTGTTGTTTAAGTTCTTGGAGTAAATTCAGTGTTTAAACATTTTATTCTTGGCCACACCAATAACTATGTGAGTGTACTGTAATCCAAGAGATTGTTCTTCATTCTTCTTGCAGGTAATAGATTGTTACTATTACTGTTAAAGATGTGGCTCTCTCGGTGCTGCAGCTTCTTCCTCGTCGTGCAGGGACGGCGGCGACGAGCTTCTACCTCGGCTACAACCACCTAGGTCAGTTTCTCCTCTTCTCTATGGTGCCACAGATAGCTAGCACTGGACTTGTGACATGGTTCAATTCATGTATTGCTGCAATGATTTATTTCTGTTAACTGCTGGAGTACTTGTTCATCATCATTTCAACATCATGATGTACTCCTATTTTCAGCAAATTGTTCTGTTTAAATGTACCAGTAGTAATCTTGCAAAATGTCAGGAGTAACTTACAGTACTCCTAATATCAGGAGTAAATTTACAGCAAATTGTTCCTAATTACTATGGTCATTTAATTTGGAGTTGCTACTGATTCTATCTGTTTATAGCTATTTGGAGTAGGAGATTATATACCCTGAGTAGTTGTGACCAAAAATATAATTTCTGCAGCAAGTACAAATGTGCTAGAGTAATTCTTTGTATTGCTATGGACATATGGGTTATTTCTTTCTATTGCTATGTACAATATCTTGTGTAGCCAAAGTTCGCTCTCTTCTCAAATCTGACCATGTAGTGTAGTGACCAGTAGTAGTAATGTGGTGATTATCCAGTAGTAACAGATGTCTGTAAATGTTCAGTTAAAGCAACTTATAGCTTTGGGAATGTGCTTATTCAGATCACACAATAAGGAAAAAAGAACACTACCATTAAGGAATGCTACAGAAATGGCAGTGATACTGAAGGATCTGCTTATTCGGATAAGAATTCCAATTCCAAAACAAAAACCCCTTTCAAAAAAGGGGAGTAGGATTAGGGCAAACAAAAAGGCAAGGAGGAGTACACCTTGCTCCTGATCCAGAACATTAAAGGGACTGATAATGACCAGGTGAGGTAGGATTTGGGAACATGATGCCTTGATCGTTTTCGGACTGGATCCAGAGGCCGGAGCACCGTTTGCTTTCCCTGTTCAGTGTTCATGCTCGCTCTATCATTGGGGTTTATGGCCGTATGTACAAAGACATCATTATTTTCTGCATTTCTTTTTGGCATCAGATTATCAGAAGCATCTCCCACTCCCATGAATGTTGTTTCTTTTCTCTTCTTTTCCTTTTCTGCTTGATAACATGAGTACTACAGAAAAACATGAGTATTTGCTTGTTTGTAGTGATTTTCATGCATTACATTAATGCATAGACATCTTAGGCAAAGAATGTTTAATTCAGCAGTGTAGCAGCATTAGCTTGCTCCGTTGTATGCCGTATGCTCCGCTGTATACCAGGAGTACATGTTTATGGTCTTGCTGCATTAGTCTAACATGAGCTGGAATGGCATGATATATATGCATGATCCATGAATCAAAACATGACATTTGTTGATCATCTGGAACTAAAGTACCATACCCAAATAATCTTTTTCAATTTGAGCATTTGCTCCTTCAAATAATAATGTCAAAAGCACAACAAAATGCACTTTCATCAGTATCACCTTAATTGTGACTTTCTTTAGGTTCTTGTTCTTTCAACAGTATTCTTCAGATTCTTGCTCATGAGGTTCTTGTTCTGCAGGTTCTGCCATACAAGGAGCTCGGATAGGCACTAGAGGAGGTAGAGATTTTGATAAAAAAAATAGGGAAGCAACAACATTTCAGTTTGGGAAGGTTAGACTGCTGGAGTTGAAGCAGTTGTGGATTTCTTCAAGGCAAAAATAGAGCATTTCCACTTAGTGAGATGAAAAGGGTTAGCCTTTAGGTTTTGTTTCAGCATGCTTTTGATTGGTCACTCATGAGCACTAATTAGCCCGCACTACTCCCTCTCCATATGTATTAGAAATTCTAAAAAGACTTCATGCATGGGACGAATGTGTGCTCGGTGCGTTAGGTCCTGCTTGTTTTAATTTGAACAAGAAACCAACCCTGTACATCCAATGATTATGCCTTCCAATTTCATTGTTCCTCCTGTGATTATGCCTTCCTTTAATCCTGCTTTCCTTCCTTTAATCCCCCCTTCAATTTCATTGTTGCTCCTTTGATTATGCCTTCCTATCCGGCTTTCCTTCCTTTAACCCTTCCTTCCTTATTCTCAAGTCAGAGACTTTATTATTCTTTGCACACATCCTCCCTTCAATTTGATTCTTGCTCCTTTGATTATGCCTTCCTATCCGGCTTTCCTTCCTTATTCTCAAGTCAGAGACTTTATTATTCCTTGCACGCTTCACTCCTTAATTCCTGAGACAGCTCCTTGACGCCGAGAAAACTAAAAAGTGTATATAAATTGGGAGGATTTAATGTGAGGTGGCAAGGTGGGACTATTATGTACAAGAGTAATTTTCTAGCCTTGGCCAGGCCTTTAACCCTTTTGTTTTGTGGGCTATGGTCATTGGCTTAGTTGGGCTGTGCTTCTGCCTTTAAAATTGGTGATCGATATATGAAACCAGATCGATCGCTGACGTACCTGCAGGCAACAAAACGTTTCTGTAGCGAAGATAGTACCACCTCAGGTATATGTTTTAGATTCAAACTGAAAGCGTAAATTCACGGGAAGAAGCGTATTGTGATGGTGAACCCGGAGACTCAATCCGTGCTTTATTATTAGGGAGAGATTAAATAAAGCAAAAATAGTAATTTCTGTCTGTTTTCTGATTATGCATGCAATATAAAAATACCCCGAAAATAAAAGTTCTCCAAATGCCCTGAAATTTAAATATGATTTTTGCTGCAATATTTGAGAACACCTGGCACTGAGAACACAGTAGGGGAGCAAGCTCCTGGCCACGAGGGTCCACGGTGCGCGCACCCCCTCGGCGCGCCCCCCTGCCTCATGGGCCCACTGTGGCTCCCCTCTACTTATTCATGCACCCACACACTTCTTCCTCTCAAAAAAATCACCATCCAGCTCAAGCACGAGTTCTAGCTCATTTTGCTGCGATTTTCGATCTCCTTTCTCAAAGCACCTCTCAAAAAACTGCTTTGGGGGATTGTTCCTTGGTATGTGACTCCTCAATTCGTCCAATTAGTTTTTATTATAGTGCTTTATTCATTGCAAATTTTTGCTGCCTAGGTGACCATGTTCTTGATCTTGCATGTTAAATTTATATGGTTCCAAGTAGTTCTAATGCATGATATAGGCTCTAGGAACTTTTAGGAGTAGTTGCTATCAATTTTGTTGAGTTTGGTTTACTTTTATTTGAAGTTACTAAAAATTTCAGAAATTTTTCAGAGGAAGAAATATGTTTAGGAAAATGTACCAAGGTGGGTCTTCAAGGAAACAAGGACCCAGGCTTGCAATGCGTGATGCTGATAACGAGCCACCAAGGGACGCTCCAGTGCAGCCTTCTGAATGGCCCTCAGAGGACTTCATGGATCGAGTAGGAATTAAGGAAGAATTTAACGCATATTTGCGTAACGCTGATCTTGTGAGCTTCGAGCACTACTAGGAAAAGGGCTAAAGATGAAATTGACACTAATGGCGCACCAGAGAAGTGGTGCGCCACTACTATATACTAATGGCGCAACATGTGGAGATGCGCCATTAGTGTGGAAGACACTAATGGCGCACCAGGAACATGGTGCGCCACTAGTAACAAAATGTTTTTTTTTCATTTTTTCAAACATACTAATGGCGCATCCGGGCAGAGTGCGCCATTGGCGCACCAGCCATAGAGTGCGCCACTACTGTATTTTTTTTACTTTTTTGCAAAACTACTAATGGCGCACCATTGCATAGTGTGCCATTACTTGTTTAAACTAGTAATGGCGCACTGTGCCACGGTGCGCCATTAGTATAAAAATTATTTTTTTTTAACTTTTTTGCAAAACTACTAATGTCGCATGTCTTTGTGGTGCGCCATTAGTATGTTGGGTTACTAATGGCGCATGGCTGTGTGGTGCGGCATTAGTAACCTGGGACCAGCTATATATTTTTGGACAGCCACACCTACACACTCACTTTCCCCACTTCATTCCCCCCACCTCCTTCTCTAAGCTTGTCGGCTGCCTCCTCCTCCTCACCTCATTTGCACCATAGATTCACCAAAATT
Organism: Triticum urartu; assembly: GCF_003073215.2. Classification (NCBI taxonomy): domain Eukaryota; kingdom Viridiplantae; phylum Streptophyta; class Magnoliopsida; order Poales; family Poaceae; genus Triticum; species Triticum urartu. Next base: position 23,105,113 of record NC_053026.1, read on the forward strand.
AAGTGTTGAAATTACCTTTTTTTGATAGGTAAGTAAGGGGAAAGCTATCTTCATGTTGTAGATCTACTTTTTTTCTCCCTAGCTCGCTCCAACAACGTGCACATGCACTTTTTGTGGCCTAGCTAGATCTATGTATGTTTGCGGTGTTGCATATGTTTGTGGTGTTGCATATATGTTTGTGTTTGAAGGTACCGGTATTTGAAATGCGATAGTTGCCAATATTTTGCCAGAATGTTGATTCATTTCTGTTTCGGCGAGATTTTTGGCACTATGCATTCTTTTTGGTCCTATTTTTAGGGAAAGTCATGCCAAATTTTTTCTTTGTTCTAAAATATCGTTTTGCTCTACCCCGCAGGCGACCATGGTCCGCACGATGACCGAAGGCATCGTGAATAGGTTTTTGAGCTCCGCGAAGGCCGAGATGCTTCAAAAGAACGAGACGGAGATAAGATGTCCGTGTCGAAGATGCAAGCTGAAGAGCCTTATTGCGGACCCGGATTCCGGGCAGGTGCGGAACCACCTGCTCTTGCGTGGTTTCATGGATGGCTATCGGTGGCAAGGTGATGAAGATGACTATGAAGTCGTCCATGGGGGCCGGGCAAGAAATGAGGAAGGGCAGCAAGACAACCACCGCGGCTCGGGCGGGCGAGAAGACCAAGAATCTCCAGGACATGATCACGACGGTGATGCTGTACACAGTCATCATGTAGAAGATGCCGGACATGATGATGAGGAAGATGCCGGAGCAGACGAAGGGCATGATCATGAAGATGAAGATGCCGGCGGAGCAGACGACGATGGACCATCGATGGGCTGGGTGCAGGACCCTCATATTCAAGAGCTGCTTCTCAAGCAGACGGATAACGCAAGAGCTGCCGCCCGAGAGAAAGCCAAGCTGGATCAACTGGAGATAGATGCGGTTACTCCATTGTATGAAGGATGCAGACCCGAGGATAACCGCCTGAAAGTAACGCTCATGGCTCTGGAGATGAAGGTAAAACACAAAATGACCGACGCATGCTTCGACGAGAACATGTCATTCTAGCATGAACGTCTTCCCAAGGGGAACAAGTGCCTAACCAGTTTTGAGGAGGCGAATAAAGTTGTGTGTCCTCTGGATTTACCGCACGTGAAATACCATGTGGGCATGAACAATTGCATCATTTATCGGGACGAGCACGCGGAGTCTACCATATGTCCGGTGTGCGGCGTCACTCGATACAAGAAGAGGAAGAATGCTCCTTGAAAAGTGGTGTGGTACTTTCTGATCACTCCTCGTCTGCAGCGGTATTTCGCGGACCCTAAGGTAGCAAAGCTCCTGCGTTGGCACGCGGATAGGGAGGAGGAGAAGCGAGAAGATGACGCAAATGACCCGGAGATAAATAAAAAAAGACGAGATGTTGAGTCACCCTAAGGATGGGAGCCAGTGGCAAGCGTTGAACTTCGAACACCCAGAATTTGGGAAGGATCCAAGGAACATCGTGCTAGGCACGAGCACCGATGGAGTCAATCCGTTTGGCAGCTAGAGAAGCACACATAGCACCTGGCCTGTGTTTGTGTGGATGTACAACCTTCCCCCCTGATTGTGCATGAAGAGGAAGTACATTCACATGAGTATGCTTATTGAAGGGCCGAAACAACCAGGGGATGACATCAATATGTATCTAGGGCTGCTGAAAGAGGAGCTAGACACGCTGTGGAAAATGCCAGCCAACACGTGGGACACCATAGAGAAAGAATATTTTCCTATGAGGGCCGCATTTCTCACGACGGTGCACGACTATCTCGGTTACGGATATGTCGTGGGGCAGGTGGTCCACGGATTTTCTGGATGCGTCAGGTGCATGGATGACACAATGTATCGCCAGCTAGATAGAGATCCCGGGTCTTCAAAAACCGTGTTCATGGGATATCGAAGGTGGCTTCACGACGATGACCCATGGAGGAAACGCAAGGATCTGTTCGATGGTGAAACCGAACCCCGAAGACGCCCGCGTACGAGGAGCGGCGAGGAAATAGACGGGATGTTGAAAAATTGGAAAGATTTCCCACTGCCGGGAAAGAAGCAAAAGGCGCCAGAGCCACTGCTGAAGGTATGGAAAACGAGGTCTCTTTTCTGGGACTTGCCGTACTGGAAGATCCACCGTGTGCCTCACAGCTTTGATGCCATGCATATCATGAAGAAAGTGTGCGAGAGTCTGCTTGGTACCCTGCTCAACATGCCAGAGAGGACCAAAGATGGGCCGAAAGCAAGGGTAGACTTGAAACCAATGGGCATCAGGCAGGAGCTTCACGCTAATGATGATGATGATGATGATGATGATGAGGCGAAGCAGGACACAGAAAGTCGTCGCAAAGGCAAAAATGCCAAGAAGACGGGAAATGACTACCGTCCCGCGTGCTTCACTCTAAGTCAGGAGGAGATCGAGCAGTTTTTCACCTGCCTCGTAGGAGTAAAACTTCCTTATGGTTACGCAGGGAAGATAAGCAGATACCTAGACCCAGCGAAGCAGAAGTTCAGCGGGATGAAGTCTCACGACTGTCACGTGCTGATGACGCAGATACTTCCAGTTGCAATCCGTGGGATCATGGATGCGCACGTCCATGAAACGCTATTTGTCCTATGCAACTTTTTTGATGTCATCTCTCGGAAGTCGGTTGGCGCGAGGCAACTCAGAAGGCTACAGGAAGAGATCGTGGTGATACTATACGAGCTTGAGATGTACTTCCCGCCCGCATTCTTCGACGTTATGGTGCATCTGCTGGTCCATATCGTGGAGGATATCATCCAACTCGGGCCGACGTTCCTGCACAGCATGATGCCGTTCGAAAGGATGAATGGTGTCATCAAAGGAGACGTTCGCAACATGTCACGTCCAGAGGGAAGCATAGCCAGGGGCTTTCTGACCGAAGAGTGCATCTCCTACTGCACGAATTATCTAGGCATCGAGAACCACGTTGGTCTGCCTGTCAACAGGCACCTGGGCAGGCTCGCTGGATGGGGTCACCGTGAGGGTCGCGCGAAATGCATGTCGACTTCGAGGGTCGACTCGCCGACTTTGAAAGAGCAAACCTAGTCATGCTACAACACATAGACGTGGTCGATCCTTGGGTGGTAGAGCACAAAACCTTTATTGATAAGACGTACAATGACCGGGGCCAACAGAGGACGGACGGAGATATAATAAAAGAGCACAACTCATGTTTCACGCGTTGGTTCAAGCAGAAGCTTCTGTCGTACCCTTTACATGAGGATTCTTCCGCGGAAGAACAACTCATATTCGCCTTGTCACAGGGCGCCGAGCACAACCTGATGACCTATGAGGCGTACGATATCAACGGCTACACATTCTACACCGAGGACACGGACATGAAGAGCGATGGTTATTAGAACTCCAGGGTAACAATGGATCCTACACCGGTAACGATGAGGACAGATACTACGGAAGGATCGAGGAGATCTGGGAGCTGAGCTACGATGGAGAGAATGTCCTGATGTTCCGTGTCAGATGGGCCAAGAGCGTCCTAAAAGAAGACCGGCATTTCACCACCATGGTTATACCCGAAGCCAAATCCAAGACCGCGGGCGCAAACGTCACCGCAAAAAATGAGCCATGGGTACTGGCTTCCCAAGTGGACCAATGCTTCTTCATTACCGACCCGTCAAAGCCCAGTGGTGTTGTCGTGAGGAGAGGCAAAAGGAAGATCATCAGAATGGATGGAGTAGCCAATGAGCAATACTTCGACAAGTACGGCGACCCGAAGATCGAACATGACGACGACGATGAAGTAGCAGCATACACCACAAGAAGAAGCAAGACCACCCTACCTAAAGGACGTCCATTCCACAGAAGAACTCCATTTGCGAAAAAGAAGGGCAAGAAGATTATGAACAGATAGCTAGCTAAGATCAACTGTATTTAAATCGTAGTCTTGATTTCTCAGTTGTATTTCATGGGCACTTTTTGATATCATGAATATTTTTAAATTTCATGGGCACTTTTTGATATCATCGACTGTATTTAAATCGTAGTCTTCATTTCTTGATCCCCTTCCATCTCGATCTCGATTCCCCCTCCATCTCGATCTCGATGCCCCTTCATCTCGATCGCTATACCCCTCCATCTCGATCTCGATCCCACCCGCACCCTCCCCCGCTAGCTCCACCGCCGCCGACGACCCACCGCACCCTCCCCCGCTCCACCGCCGCCGACGAGCACCCCCCGCACCCTCCCCCGCTCCACCACTGCAGACGAGCACCCCCCGCACCCTCCCCCGCTCCACCGCCGCCGACGAGCACCCCCCGTTTCATATTCATATTCATTTTTTAAAAAAATAATAAAAAAATGTAGACTACAATTATTGTTAAACAACAATTATTACTGTTTTTATAAAAAAATATTACTGTTTCACATTCATATTCATTTTCTAAAAAATTATTACATGCAACAAAAAATAAAAATAAATTACTTATGGCGCACCTCTGGCTGGTGCGCCATTGCTATTTATAAAAAAAAGATTACTAATGGCGCACCGACCGCTGGTGCACCATTAGTAAGATTCCCCCCCTAGCTAATTCCCTCCCTCTCGCCAGATCCCCTTCGTCCCTCTCCCTCGCCAGATTCACTTCCCCCCGCTGCCTCGACCCACGCCGCCGCCGCCCCCGCGCCTCCGCCGCCCCTGCGCCCCCACCACTGCAGCTCCTGCCCTGCCCTCCGTCGCCGTCGCCGACAGCCCCTGCCCTCCGTCTCCGTCGCCACCCCCAGTCAGCCCCTGCCCTGCCCCCCATCGCCGTCTTCGAGGAAGGGCTCGGGGAAGCAAGAAGGCGCCGCGGCCTCCTCGACGCGCCGCCTCCTCCTTGACGCGCTGCCTCCTTGACGTGCCGCCTCCTCGACGCGCCGCCTCCTCCTCGACGCGCCGCCGCCCGCCGCCTCCTCGACGCCGGCGCCCTCCTACCGCAGCCTACCGTTATCCCACAGGTGATTCCTCACCTCTCCCCCTTCCCCTCCTTCCCCCTAGGCTACCTCCCGCGAGTACCACGGCCCTCTTCCCCCTCTTCCCCCTCTTGATTTCCTTCTGATGTGTTCTAGGGTTAGCAAACGTCAGCAAATTTATAGTAGAAGATGTGTTCTAGGGTTATGTTATGCAAATTGTATCATCTTGCCACTTAAGTCAGCCTTCCCTTTAAGCAGAAAATTCGGTTAGGAGCTACTGTTAGGAGCTACTGTCAAAAACTTGTGTGAATGAAAATTCAGTTAGGAGCCTTCCCTTAAATAGCTTTGCTTGCAGAAGTTGAGATCACACAATTGCTTCATGTGAATGAGAAAAATCTGTGTGGGTCTTAGAATCATGTAGCAACTAGAATAAAAGGTACAGCAATAGTCAAACTAGAATCTTATATAGTTTCTAGTTCAAATATACCCCCCGACACTAACATATATCAGAGTTATGGACATGAGTGGAGCTTGATCAAATCTGTCTTTATTATTCAGCAAATTCAGTTTATAAATTCCTTTGTTTCCAGACAAATGATTTGAAGCGATGATGATCCCAATGGCATATCATTAGTGGCTATTTGGCTATCAGAAAAGCAAGAGACACTAAGAATGATCTGCATATTGTTTGCTGAGTTTTGGAGAACATACTGTATTCACTCTAAGAAATAATTCTGGAAACAACACTCATTTTTTGCATGGCCTGGCAAGCATGTAGGAGTTCTCACTTGTTTTAAAAAAACCGCATATAGCTCTCACTTAAACCAGTAGCTCCATGGTTAAAAATAAAAACAATAATATAAGTTTTCTATTTTCTAAGTAAAAAACCCCACATATGCACCAGGATGTGATCTGCATACTTGTGAAATTTCATTTATAATGCTATTATAGAATCATGTACTGTGCTGTGCCTAAGTTATATAGGCTCATTCTAGCTAAAAGTCTTTGATATTCCCATTCCAAGAACTTAACTGTTGAAGTGACAGAAATTTGCCATGGTGCATATAGTAAAAACAATGCCATGATCTGTAAAATACATTTGTCATGCTCCATGAAAGTAAATTGCCATGGTCCAAATGTAGCAGAAGTTTCAAGTAGTGTTTTGTTTCTGTGTTTGAATAGGCAGCAAACTTTCTATTCTTTCTGTGTTTGTACAGACTTGCTAAACTATTGATGATTTTTTTTTGGGTGACCTATTATATTTGGAATGGAAGCTCACATAAGTTGAGCTGATTTTTGTCCATATGAATATAGAGGACCATATGGTCTGTGGCTGTGTTTTGTCTCCAGCCATTGTGTCGTGATGAATTTGCAGGTACCCCGAGAGGCCCTTGAGTTTGCCAGAATGTCGATTAACTTCCGTTCTAGCAAATTCGGGTACTCCATATGTCCTATTTTCAGCAAAGGTCATGCTGAAATTTTCCGTGAATTTTAGCATGACTTTGCTAAAAATAGGACATATGGGGTACTTGCGACTAATGCATGGGCCGGGGTATCTTAGTACTTAGTTAAGTAGGATCAACTGCCCCGCCATTCTTGATGCATTAAACCATAGGTGGCAATAGAGCCAAGTGATTAGGCCCAACTTAGAATTCTCCTTAGCATCGATAAACCCTAGATGATAAACCCAACATAGGTGGCAATAGAGCCAAGTGATTAATACGCTTAGGCTTTTAGGGTGCCTCGGGGTCGACAAACCCTAAATGATAAAAGCTTAGCTTTTAGGATGCCTCGGCGTCGAAAAACCCTAAATGATGAGACCATGATCTTGTTCCTTGACAATAACCGACTTTTTGACCAAACTTTTTTCCTATTTAGAGCGAAACATGGCCCACAACGATGAGGCCGGCGGTTCGGGCGGCAAGAAATTCTGGGAGCTGTCCCAGGAGTTGGAGGAAGAACCTCACCGCTATGAGGACGCCATGGAAGACACCGATCCTGACTACACAACCCCTAGTGGCGTCGGGGATGACACCACTGATGATGGCGCCGCGGATGCCACCACTGATGATGGCAGCGCACGCACAGATGGCAGCCAACCGAAGAGGCAACGGAAGGAATGGCGCCCGAACGTGCTCGGCACCGTCAGGGAGGAATTTACTGAAGTGAACTCCGACAGGCATCCGACGGCTCCCAAACACGTAGTCAAGGGGTACACGGTTCAGTTCGGGTGCATTCTCCGGAGCACCGTCTCGATCAACACCGAGAACCTAAGGCATAAGGACCGAGGGAATTTGCGCAGCCTCCTCTTCACGAAGCTGCACGAACGATACAAGTTCCCCGCTGAGTTTGCAAACACACGCCTCTCGGGGAATAAAGTGAATGGTGCCGCCCTCACGAGGATGAGCACGTCCCTGTCTACTTGGAAAAGCACTATGAAGGCAATGATTGACAAAGGTGATAGTTATGAGAAGATCAAGGCGGAATATCCTTTGATGAGCGAAGATGACTACAAGGAGTTCAAGATCAAGTGCGAGAGCCCCGCAACCTCCGAATCAAGTCAGTGGGGGAAAGAAATGCGGCAGTTGAACTTAGGGGTCCACCAACTCGGTCCCGGCAGTTACAGAGTGGCGGAGCCTATATGGGCCAAGGAGGACGCGGAGCATGCCAAGCAAGGCCTACCGCCCTGCTTCGAGAAATACCGTGACAAGCAGACCAGGAACTTTCTCAGGGCCCGGTACAAGGAGGACCCGGTAACAAAGGAGCTTACCACGGATCCGAAGACCAAGGCGCTTGAGCTTGTTCTGGTAAGGAATACACCCCCGCGTAATTAGCTCCATATGGTTGCATTCCAATTAATCCCCCAATATTTCTAAATGGTTCACGTTCCTTCCGCGGGACAAAGAAAGCATTAGCACGGGGTCGTCTCAGAGCTCCCCTTTTGACACCCCTTTGAATAGGGCGTTGAACGTAATGTAAAACAGGGATAAGCTCAATAAGCCTTCGTCAGCTGGTCGTGTGGCCGGCAAAGGCTTGTCCACAAAATGGTCGTCATACTATACCGCTGGTGGGTGAAAGGAGAAAAAGACCAACTCAGAAAGCCAGTTCCGCGAGGTTGAAGCACTCAAGGCACAAGTGGCGCGGATTCCAGAGCTTGTCCAAGAGCAAGTGGAACAACAACTGGGAACGAAGCTCAATGGCATGGTGCCTACGTTGATTCATGGGCTGACGATGTGGATTGCGGGCGGCCAACAGGGGCCTCCCCCGGTTCCTAGCTTCACGGCCAGCAACTCGCACAGCGCGCAGGCGGCGCCATTGGTGTCTCCGGCGGCACCATTGGTGTCTCCTGCGGAGGCGGTATACGTGTCTCCGGCGCCGGCACGGGCATTGGAGCTTAATGCACCCGGGTGTACGCCGGCCGGCACCTCGCCAGCAAGCGGCCCCTCCGTCAGTTGCACGCCCACCGTTGGCGGTGCCTCGACATTAGCCGAGCTCGACGGCATCACGGTAACTAAGCCTCTCGGCCGATGACTTCATCTCCTTGCCTTTGACTGGGCATCCCTGACGCCCTACATGTTTTAGCAGGGCGCCGCCGACGTTCCTTGCACTCTCCTGCACTTCGTGGGCGGCGAGTTGGTCGATGTCGCCAAGGGCAGAATCGTTCAACCGAGCAACCCCGTGTTCCACGGTAATCCGATGCCACCCACAATGTATAGGGTTGAAGTGGTTCGGGTGCTGCCAGGCTGCGACAAGCTGTTACCTCCGATTCGACCCGCTGGGGCCGACGAAGAAGATGAGATGATCCTCAGCGCCTGCGTAAGTTGGCCCCTGCTTTGGCCGAAGAGCCAGATTCGTTTGGGGCGGGGGACACCACCCCACAGACAAGACCGCCAGTCATGCCGGCGCCAAGCCATGGCAAGAATGCCGCAACGCTACCGGACATGCCGGACATCCCTATGGCATAGGATCCGGATATGCATATGGCACAAGATCCGGACGACGACGACAACGGTACATTTACCAACATCGATAAGTACTTTGCCGAACATGGGTACGATGACGAGTTCTGCGGGCCTCCTTCTCAAGAACCCAACCAAGACGACTGCGATCTAGCTGGTACGTCGGAGAAACACAGTTGCAACAAGCGTCGTCTGGCGTTCAGTTCCCAGGAGACGCCTCCAGCTGCCGCCTTCACCGAGCCTCAGATAGCTGAGGTGCGAAATATTATCAACCCCAACATGCTCAAGAAGGCGGTCTTTGAGTAGAACTCGGTCCCATTACAACAGATCAAGAAGAAGAGCCGGAAACGGCAGACTAAAAAGGGCGCCGGTGCGAGCCAGCCAGCACCGAGTATGATCCGTGCTCAGGACGGGCCACCTTCACCTAAGGATATCTCGAGGAGGGTGCATGTGGCGGGTAGGTCGATGCTACTGACAAATATGCTCAATGCTGCAACCGGAGCTATGCGGAGTCTGCACGACAGTGTTCTTTCTTTGGAGAAGCAGCGTCTAACAGAGAATGATGTGGCATACCTGGTTTTCGTGGCCAAGGTGCCAGAGGGCAAGGGCGTTGTGGATGGCGATATCGGGGGTACGATCGTCCTGCGGTTTGATGACATCTTTGCTATGTTTAACCTTCATCCGCTGCACTACACCTTCGTTCGGCTGTTTTTGCTGAGTATGGAGATGCGGATCATCAGAGACAAGACCCCGGACATCGTGATCGTCAACCCCTTCTACATGCGTGCCAAGCTCTTGAGCAGCGCTGGGGACCACCAAGTCGCGAGTTCACACCTCGAAGGCGTCATTCTGGCAAACCCAGATAAGGATAACTTCCTTGTGGCTTACTTTCCCGAGTAAGTCATCCCTTAACCGCCCCATAACATATGATTTCTTAGATTTTGATCGTTCTTTTTTCTTCTAACATTCCGTGTTCTGTGCAGTGACACACATTGCACACTCATCCTCTTAAGCCCGAAATATTCCATGGCCACGTATTTCGACCCGAACCGTAACTCCAAGATAGACTACACAAATATCAAGAAAGTTCTTGATGATGTTCTCCCCGGCTACACAAAATCTGGAGGCACCTTCACCAGGGCAGTTCGTAAGTACGGCAAGCACGTGTTCGCCCACAATACGACGTTCTGCTGTGTCAAGCAGCCGCCTGGCGGTCAGAAGGATCCCTACTACGCCCTCCATCACATGCGGGCGATCGTAAGGGACCATCATCACCTTCTGCTACCAAATAATCTCAAAGATTGGGCCACGAGCTTGTCGGCAATCCAGGACGCGGACATCAGACAAGAATTCTTTCGCATCCAGTCGGAGTTTGTGGACATCATCCATCAAGATGTCCTTCATACCTCAGGGCAGTTCTACCTCAGATATGAACCGTCCAACAGGGAGATAGACGGAACACTACAAATGCAGGCTGACAACGCCCGCGATTTCATGACCATCACGACAGATGGCGGCTTCATCCACGCTCCGGTCCGATGAGTCGAGTCGATAGTAGGAAACATGTGTAGTTCTGAAACATTGATTGGCTCATGTTGTAATTAAACTTTAATGAACTTGTATGTCTCTTTGGTTTGGACAGTCGTTCAACTTAGATGTAATCAATGCTATTTATTAGTAGGACCATGAATCGTGCTATTAATGTCATGTCTTGCTTTTCTCTTCCAATCCTTTTGTTTCATACTTATATATTGCTTATGTATGTATTGTCTGTTGTTTGGCTTGTGCGTAGAGATGCCGTCGTATGTCGTGTACAAGGGTAAGGTTCCCGGAGTCTACGACGACTGGGAGGAGTGTCAGAGACAGGTTCACCATTTCAGCGGTAACAGTTACAAAGGGTACACCACTAGGGCGGAGGCGGAATCTAGATACGCCCGCTATCTAGCGGGAGAGAGGAGGGAGCCTTGGAGGAACCGGATGAAGACCAGTTTCATCGCGATGATGCTCATCGTGATGACCGCAGATCTCTTCTATGTGATGGTAGTTTAGATGATCGATATCGACTTGTAATGTGAAGACAAATTTGATACTCGCGGTCTCGAGACTTTTAATGTTTTATCTTTGTCGGTCTTTTGAATTCGGAGATTAATATGATGAATTGTATTCGGAGACTAATCTTCTATTGTATTCGATGAATCTGTTGTTGTTGTGTGCTACTGTCTATATTCTGTCAAATAATATATTTTGTAACCTGTGCAAAAATCAGAAAAGTAAAAAAAATAAAACCTAATATTCATACTAATGGCGCATCACTACAGAGTGCGCCATTAGTAGGCCAAAGTATACTAATGGCGCATCACCAAACAGTGCGCCATTAGTATGCCAAGTATACTAATGGCGCATCCACCCGCAGTGCGCCATTAGTGTGCGAAAGCACATGGTTAAATATGGCCCCTGGGGGGCATACTAATGGCGCATGGTGTTCTATACTAATGGCGCACTAGGTGGTGCGCCATTAGTTGTTGGAAATATGCCCTAGAGGCAATAATAAATTGGTTATTATTATATTTCCTTGTTCATGATAATCGTTTATTATCCATGCTAGAATTGTATTGATAGGAAACTCAGATACATGTGTGGATACATAGACAACACCATGTCCCTAGTAAGCCTCTAGTTGACTAGCTCGTTGATTCAATAGATGGTTATGGTTTCCTGACCATGGACATTGGATGTCGTTGATAACGGGATCACATCATTAGGAGAATGATGTGATGGACAAGACCCAATCCTAAGCCTAGCACAAGATCATGTAGTTCGTATGCTAAAGCTTTTCTAATGTCAAGTATCATTTCCTTAGACCATGAGATTGAGAAACTCCCGGATACCGTAGGAGTGCTTTGGGTGTGCCAAATGTCTCAACGTAACCGGGTGGCTATAAAGGTACACTACAGGTATCTCCGAAAGTGTCTGTTGGGTTGGCACGAATCGAGACTGGGATTTGTCACTCCGTGTAAACCAAGAGGTATCTCTGGGCCCACTCGGTAGGACATCATCATAATGTGCACAATGTGATCAAGGAGTTGATCATGGGATGATGTGTTACGGAATGAGTAAAGAGACTTGCCAGTAACGAGATTGAACAAGGTATCAGGATACCGACGATCGAATCTCGGGCAAGTATCATACCGCTAGACAAAGGGAATTGTATACGGGATTGATTAAGTCCTTGACATCGTGGTTCATCTGATGAGATCATCGTGGAGCATGTGGGAGCCAACATGGGTATCCAGATCCCGCTGTTGGTTATTGACCGGAGAGGTGTCTCGGTCATGTCTACATGTTTCCCGAACCCGTAGGGTCTACACACTTAATGTTCGATGACGCTAGGGTTATAGGGAAAGTATGTACGCGGTTACCGAATGTTGTTCGGAGTCCCAGATGAGATCCCGGACGTCACGAGGAGTTCCGGAATGGTCCGGAGGTAAAGATTGATATATAGGAAGTATGGTTTTGGCCACCGGAAGTGTTCCGGGCATCACCGGTAGTGTACCGGGACCACCGGAGGAGTCCGGGGGTCCACCAGGTGGGGCCACCAGCCCCGGAGGCCTACATGGGCCAATAGTGGGAAGGGACCAGCCCCTAGGTGGGCTGGGGCGCCTCGCACCAAGGCCTAAGGCGCCTCCAAGAGAGGAGGGGGGCAAACCCTAGGGCAGATGGGCCCTAAGGCCCACCCCAGGTGCGCCTCCCCCTCTCCCCCTTGTGGCCGCCACCCAGATGGGATCTGGGGGCTGCCGCCACCCCTAGGGAGGGAACCCTAGGTGGGGGCGCAGCCCCTCCCCTTCCCCTATATATACTTGAGGTATTGGAGGCTGCAAGACACACGAGATCCTCTCCCTCTTGGCGCAGCCCTACCTCTCTTCCTCCTCGTCTCTCGTAGTGCTTAGCGAAGCCCTGCTGGAGTCCTGCGCTCCTCCACCACCACCATGCCGTCATGCTGCTGCTGGATGGAGTCTTCCCCAACCTCTCCTTCTCCCCTTGGTGGATCAAGGCGTAGGAGACGTCACCGGGCTGTACGTGTGTTGAACACGGAGGTGCCGTCCGTTCGGCACTAGGATCATCGGTGATTTGAATCACGGCGAGTACGACTCCATCAACCCCGTTCACTTGAACGCTTCCGCTTAGCGATCTACAAGGGTATGTAGATGCACTCTCCTTCCCCTCGTTGCTAGATTACTCCATAGATTTATCTTGGTGATGCGTAGAAAATTTTGAATTTCTGCTACGTTCCCCAACAATGGCATCATGAGCTAGGTCTATGCATAGTTACTATGCACGAGTAGAACACAAAGTAGTTGTGGGCGTCGATATTGTCAATTATCTTGCCGTTACTAGTCTTATCTTGATTCGGCGGCATCGTGGGATGAAGCGGCCCGGACCAACCTTACACGTACGCTTACGTGAGACCGGTTCCACCGACTGACATGCACTAGTTGCATAAGGTGGCTGGCGGGTGTCTGTCTCTCACACTTTAGTCGGATTGGATTCGATGAACAGGGTCCTTATGAAGGGTAAATAGAAATTGGCAATTCACGTTGTGGTTTTGGCGTAGGTAAGAAACGTTCTTGCTAGAAACCTATAGCAGCCACGTAAAAACTTGCAACAACAATTAGAGGACGTCTAACTTGTTTTTGCAGCAAGTGTTTTGTGATGTGATATGGCCAAAGGATGTGATGAATGATATATATGTGATGTATGATATCATGTTCTTGTAATAGGAATCACGACTTGCATGTCGATGAGTATGACAACCGGCAGGAGCCATAGGAGTTGTCTTTATTTTTTGTATGACCTGCGTGTCATTGAGAAACGCCATGTAAATTACTTTACTTTATTGCTAAACGTGTTAGCCATAGTAGTAGAAGTAATAGTTGGCGAGCAACTTCATGGAGACACGATGATGGAGATCATGATGATGGAGATCATGGTGTCATGCCGGTGACAAGATGATCATGGAGCCCCAAGATGGAGATCAAAGGAGCTATATGATATTGGCCATATCATGTCACTATTATTTGATTGCATGTGATGTTTATCATGTTTTTGCATCTTGTTTACTTAGAACAACGGTAGTAAATAAGATGATCCCTCATAATAATTTCAAGAAAGTGTCCCCCCTAACTGTGCACCGTTGCGACAGTTCGTTGTTTCGAAGCACCACATGATGATCGGGTGTGATAGATTCCAACGTTCACATACAACGGGTGTAAGACAGATTTACACATGCAAACACTTAGGTTGACTTGACAAGCCTAGCATGTACAGACATGGCCTCAGAACACAGAAGACCGAAAGGTCGAACATGAGTCGTATAGAAGATATGATCAACATGAAGATGTTCACCGATGTTGACTAGTCCGTCTCACGTGATGATCGGAAACGGCCTAGTTGACTCGGATCATGTAATCACTTAGATGACTAGAGTGATGTCTATCTGAGTGGGAGTTCATAAGATGAACTTAATTATCCTGATCATAGTCAAAAGGTCTTCGCAAATTATGTCGTGGCTCGCGTTTCAGTTCTACTGTTTAGATATGTTCCTGGAGAAAATTTAGTTGAAAGTTGATAGTAGCAATTATGCGGACTAGGTCCGTAAACTGAGGATTGTCCTCATTGCTTCATAGAAGGCTTGTGTCCTTCATGCACCGCTCAGTGTGCTGAACCTCGAACGTCGTCTGTGGATGTTGCGAACATCTGACATACACATTTTGATAACTACGTGATAGTTCAGTTAAACGGTTTAGAGTTGAGGCACCGAAGACGTTTTGAAACGTCGTGAAACATATGAGATGTTTCGAGGGCTGAAATTGGGATTTCAGGCTCGTGCCCACGTCAAGAGGTATAAGACCTCCGACGATTTTCTTAGCCTGCAAACTAAGGGAGAAAAGCTCAATTGTTGAGCTTGTGCTCAGATTGTCTGAGTACAAAAATCATTTGAATCGAGTGGGAGTTGATCTTCCAGATGAGATAGTGATGTTTCTCCGAAGTCATTACCACCAAGCTGCTAGAGCTTCGTGATGAACTATAATATATCAGGGACATATATGATGATCCTTGAGATATTCGCGATGTTTGACACCACAAAAGTAGAAATCAAGAAGGAGCATCAATTGTTGATGGTTGAACCACTAGTTTCAAGAAGGGCAAGGGCAAGAAGGGATACTTCATGAAACGGCAAATCAGCTGCTGCTTTAGTGAAGAAACCCAAGGTTGAACCCAAACCCGAGACTAAGTGCCTCTGTAATAAGGGGAACAGCCACTGGATCAGAATTACCCTAGATACTTGGTAGATGAGAAGGCTGGCAAGGTCGATAGAAGTATATTGGATATACATTGTGTTAACGTGTACTTTACTAGTACTCCTAGTAGCACAATGGTATTGGATACCGGTTCGGTTGCTAAGTGTTAGTAAACTCGAAATAAAAGGCTGCGGAGTAAACGGAGACTAGCTAAAGGTGAGCTGGCGATATGTGTTGGAAGTTTTTCCCAAGCTTGATGTGATCAAGCATCGCATGCTCCCTCTACCATCGAGATTGGTGTTTGCATTGAGCATAGACATGATTGGATTATGTCTATCGCAATACGGTTATTCATTTAAGGAGAATAATGGTTACTCTTTTTATTTGAATAATACCTTCAATGGTCTTGCACCTAAAATAAATGGTTTATTGAATCTCGATCGTAGTAATACACATGTTCATGCCAAAAGATATAAGTTAGTAATGATAGTACCACCTACTTGTGGCACAGCCACGTAAGTCATATCGGTATAAAACGCATGAAGAAGCTCCATGTTGATGGATCTTTGGGCTCACTCGTTTTGAAAAGTTTGAGACATGCGAACCATGTCTATTGGTGTATATGCATGAAGAAACTCCATGCAAATGGACCGTTTGGACTCATTTGATTTTGAATCACTTGAGACATGCAAATCATAACACATGGGCAAGATGACTGAAAGCCTCGTTTTCAGTAAAATGGAACTAGAAAGCAACTTGTTGGAAGTAATACATTTTGATGTGTGCAGTCCAATGAGTGCTGAGGCATGTAGTGGATATCGTTATGTTCTTACTTCACAGATGATTTGAGTAGATTTTGAGTATATTTACTTGATAAATCACGAGTCTGAATTATTGAAACGTTCAAGTAATTTCAGGGTGAAGGTGAGAGATCGTCGTGACAAGAGGATAAAATATCTATGATATGATCATAGAGATGAATATCTGAATTACGAGTTTGGCACAGAATTAAGACATTGTGGAAATTGTTTCACAACTAATACAGCCTGAAACACCATAGTATGATGGTGTGTCCGAACATCATAACTACACCCTATTGGATATGATGCATACCATGATGTCTCTTATCGAATTACCACGATAGTTTATGGGTTAGGCATTAGAGACAACCACATTCACTTTAAATAGGGCACCATGTAATTCCGATGAGATGACACCGTATGAATTATGGTTTAGAGAAACCTAAGCTGTCATTTGTTAAAAGGATTGGGGCTGCGACGCTTATGTGAAAAGTTTCAGGCTGACAAGCTCGAACCCAAAGCGGATAAATGCATCTTCATGGGACACCCAAAACAGTTGGGTGTACCTCCTGTCTCAGATCTGAAAGCAATAAGGGATTGTTTCTAGAATCGGGTCCTTTCCCGAGGAAAAGTTTCTCTCGAAAGAATTGAGTGGGAGGATGGTGGAGACTTGATGAGGTTATTGAACCGTCTCTTCAACTAGTGTGTGGCAGGGCACAGGGAGTTGTTCCTGCGGCACCTACACCAATTGAAGTGGAAGCTTATGATAGTGATCATGAAACTTCAGATCAAGTCACTACCAAACCTCGTGGGATGACAAGGATGCGTACTACTTCAGAATGGTACGTAATCCTGTCTTGGAAGTCATGTTGCTAGACAACAATGAACCTACGAGCTATGGAGGTGCGATGGTGGGCCTGGATTCCAAAATGGCTCGAGGCCATATAATCCAAGAGAGGATCCATATATGAAAACAAAGTGTAGACTTTGGAATAACTACTTGATGGTCGTAAGGCTGTTAGGTACATATGGATTTTAAAAGGAAGACAGACAATGATGGTAAGTATCACCATTAAGAAAGCTCGACTTGTCGTTAAGATGTTTTCCGACAAGTTCAAGGAGTTGACTACGATGAGACTTTCTCACTCGTAGCGATGCTAAGAGTCTGTTGGAATTATATTAGCGATTACTGCATTATTTATGAAATCTTGCAGATAGGATGTCAAAAACATTGTTTCCTCGACGATTTTCGTGAGGAAAGGTTGTATGTGATACAACTGGAAGGTTTTGTCAATCCTGAAAGATGCTAATAAGTATGCAAAGCTCCAACAATCCTTCTAAGGACTGGAGTAAGCATCTCAGAGTTGGAATGTATGCTTTGATGAGATGATCAAAGATTTTGGGTGTATACAAAGTTTATGAGAAACTTGTATTTCCAAAGAAGTGAGTGGGAGCACTATAGAATTTCTGATGAATATATGTTGTTGACATATTGTTGATTAGAAATGACGTAGAATTTCTAGAAAGCATATAGGGTTATTTGGAAAGTGTTTTTCAATGGAAAGCCTGGATTAAGCTACTTGAACATTGAGCATCAAGATCTATAAGGATGGATCAAAACGCTTAATGGTACTTTCAAATGAGCACATACCTTGACATGATCTTAAAGGTGTTCAAGATGGATCAGTCAAAGAAGGAGTTCTTGCCTGAGTTGTAAGGTATGAAGTTAAGACTTAAAGCTCGATCACGGCAGAAGAAAGAGGAAGGACGAAGGTCGTCCCCTATGCTTTTGTCATAGGCTCCATACGGTATGCCATGCTGAGTACCACACCTGATGTGTGCCTTGCCACATATTTGGCAAGAGGTTAAAAAGGTGATCTAGGAGTAGATCACCAGATAGCGGTCTAAATTATCCTTAGAGGAATTAGGATATGTTTCTCGGTTATGGAGGTGATAAAGAGTTCAACGTAAAGAGTTACATCGATGCAAGCTTAACACCTATCCAGATAGCTCTGAGTAGAGATACCGGATACGTATAATGGAGCAACAATTTAGAATAGCTCCAAGTAGAACAGTTATTTGAAATGGCACCAAATGTAGCATAGTAGTTGCATCTACAAGATGACATAGAAATTTGCGAAGTACATACGGATCTGAATGCTGCAGACCCGTTGACTGAAACCTCTCTCACAAGCATAACATGATCAAACCCAGAACTCTTTGGGTGTTAGTCACATGGGGATGTGACCTTGAGTGTTAATCACATATCGATGTGAACTGGATTATTGACTCTAGTGCAAGTGGGAGACTATTGGAAATATGCCCTAGAGGCAATAATAAATTGGTTATTATTATATTTCCTTGTTCATGATAATCGTTTATTATCCATGCTAGAATTGTATTGATAGGAAACTCAGATACATGTGTGGATACATAGACAACACCATGTCCCTAGTAAGCCTCTAGTTGACTAGCTCGTTGATCAATAGATGGTTACGGTTTCCTGACCATGGACATTGGATGTCGTTGATAACAGGATCACATCATTAGGAGAATGATGTGATGGACAAGACCCAATCCTAAGCCTAGCACAAGATCATGTAGTTCGTATGCTAAAGCTTTTCTAATGTCAAGTATCATTTACTTAGACCATAAGATTGTGCAACTCCCGGATACCGTAGGAGTGCTTTGGGTGTGCCAAACGTCACAATGTAAATGGAGAGGTATCTCTGGGCCCACTCGGTAGGACATCATCATAATGTGCATAGTGTGATCAAGGAGTTGATCACGGGATGATGTGTTACGGAACGAGTAAAGAGACTTGCCGGTAACGAGATTGAACAAGGTATCAGGATACCGACTATCGAATCTCGGGCAAGTATCGTACCGCTAGACAAAGGGAATTGTATACGGGATTGATTAAGTCCTTGACATCGTGGTTCATCTGATGAGATCATCGTGGAGCATGTGGGAGCCACCATGGGTATCCAGATCCCGCTGTTGGTTATTGACCGGAGAGGTGTCTCGGTCATGTCTACATGTTTCCCGAACCCGTAGGGTCTACACACTTAAGGTTCGATGACGCTAGGGTTATAGGGAAAGTATGTACGCGGTTACCGAATGTTGTTCGGAGTCCCGGATGAGATCCCGGACGTCACGAGGAGTTCCGGAATGGTCCGGAGGTAAAGATTGATATATAGGAAGTATGGTGCCGGGGGACTAATCCACGAGCACCTATGGGACCGGCGGACCGAGTCCCTTTCGGTTCGGAGGGGGCGAGGGTCGCACGAAGAGCGGATCGAGGCGAAGCACACGAGCGGTTTACCCAGGTTCGGGCCGCACGGATGCGTAAAACCCTACCCCTGCTTTGTGGTTTTTATTGAGTTCTTGCTCGGGAGCGCGGAGTGCTACAGTACACCCCAGCAGCTAACGAGACCGAGCGTAAGTGTTCTCTTTCTTTTGGAACCTCCCCTCTATGTTGCGCATGGGCCTCCTTTTGTCTGCTCAAGGGGTCACCGACAGGTGGCAACGTAGACAAGGGTAAAAATGGAAAGGTGTTGCGGTAGGTACAGCTACCTGCTACAGTGTATCATACCTAACCCTAACGGCAGGGGACAAGGGCATTAAATGCCCGTCTGCGTCGCCTAAATAGTGCAAAAGGGACCGTCAGGGACGCCACCGCTCGCCACAACGACAATCTTGTCAGCGCCGCTTGCCATCGCGCACCGCTGGCTGCACAGCCTCCCGCCATGTACGCCTGGAATGGTCCCAGAGTGACACGTTGGTGGATGTGCTGGAGCGCGGGCACAGAGTGGTGGCTTGCCGCGGCAAGCGCCTTGCCGCGGTCGTTGTCTTGTCGCGTCCGGGAGCTTGTCGCTCACCGGGCCTTGCCGGGACACGTGGCGTGTCGCGGCAAGTTCCTTGAGATGCCTTGGTTGGCCTTCCCGGTAAGCTCCTCTTGCCGGGGTCTTGAGATGCCTTGGTTGGCCTTCCCGGCAAGCTCCTCTTGCCGGGGTCTTGAGATGCCTTGGTTGGCCTTCCCGGCAAGCTCCTCTTGCCGGGGTCTTGTCTCCTTGGCTTGGATACTTTGTCCTTGAATGGCTCCAAAGGAACCACGGAGGATCTTGGCGGTCACCCGGCAAGCCTTGCCGCGGGATGCTGCGACTGCCCGTGCACAAGTTCGGGATACTAGGGTACCCCTACTCTAGTACACCGACAGGAGCCCCCGGGCCTGGGCCATACACGGTGCCGAGCGCTGTTGGGCCAGGCCCAAAACAGGGCACGGGCACGCGCGGCCTGGGTTACGCCGTATCTCTCCCCGTATCCACCGCGCCCTCCCCGAACGGCACGCATTGAATGCGGCGTCGTGGGAGAGATCGTGGGTGGATTCTTTATTCGGAAAGGCGGAACGTCCGCCCCCTCCCTCTTTATAAGCACGGGAAACAGGGGTAGTTCGCCCATTCGCCGGTTGCTACTCCAATCTCGGAAACCTCCGCCGCTCCCTCGTCTTCCCAAAGCTGAAAGAGAGCAGCGCCCCGCCACCCATCGCCACCAGCACCACCAACGCCGTCGACCTCCGCCACCACTTCCGCCATGGCTCCGAGAGCTGACAAGGGGAAGGTTGTGAAGTCGATCGAGGCGCAGCGGCTTGCGGCGCTGCGAAAGGAGTGGGTAATCTTCCCCCCCAAGCTCACCGCGAGGGAGCTGAGGGAGAACTACTACCTCTTCTGGTCGACGGAGACGCGAGCGCATCCGCGCACGAAGGTACTTCCAGCCGCCGCTTGGAAAACGGCTCCAAATGGATACCCTTTCTTCGCCTTGTTCTTCTACTTCGGGCTCTGCCCGCCTTTCTCTGAGTTTTTCTGCGATATTATGAACACCTATGGGTTCCACCTCCTTGACTTCACCCCCAATGCCGTTCTGACCATGGCAGTTTTCGCACATCTCTGCGAAAACTTTGTCGGAGTCTATCCCACTGTAGCCCTTTTTCGCCACTTCTTTATGCCCCGAGTAGAGAGAGGAGAGCCTTTATCTGGTGGAATTGCCTTGATCTCGAGGGCCGGCAAGAAGGACACTTATCTGGAGGGAGAGTTCCGCGGCAAGTTGGAGGAATGGAGAGCAGATTGGTGCTGGATTGCCGAAGAGAACCCGCAGCCGTTTACCGCCCGGCGCCAAGCCCCAGTAGCACGCGGCAGCGATTGGAGTGACGTGGCCCCGGAAGACGATAGGCTGAAGATTGCCATCACCCGGATCCAATGCCTCAGGCTTGCTGGGCTCACTGTAGGTGCTCTTGGCGCAGATTTTCTTCGCCGCCGCATCGCCCCCCTGCAGGAACGGGGGAGACCCGCCTGGGAATTCAAGAATGCGGCGGATATCATGAGGTTGCGTCCGGGCCTCAACTTCAACTTCACTGTTCTGGAACTTAACGCGATGCTCCAGGAGCTGTTCAAGTACGACCCTCAACATCCCGAAGTGTTCAGGTTGCCGAGGGGTGTCGTTCCGCTGTGCAACAACTCCGCGCTCGACCGCATCCGTGCAATGATGCCGCTGTGCGATTCGCATGGAATTGTCCCAACTTGGCAAGAGCCTGCAGACGACATCGTGCAACAGTTCTTTGACGGCTTGGTAGAAGTGCCGGTCCGCTCCGACGAAAAGAAGAGCCTCACCCGCGACACCACCGATGCGGAGATGACACACATCGCCACTAGGCTGGAGAGGCGGCGGCAGCCGCAGCCGCGGGCGTATTTGGATTCACCGTGGAGGAGGAAGATGCAGCAGAGGCGGCAAGCCGTGGCGAGCGAGAGGAGCTCGTCGGCGAGAAAGAGCTTGCTGGGCATGACGTCGAGTCGAGCGAGCCCGCCGAGGATACGAGCGGCTCGCTGGAGATCAACTCCTCTTCCTCTTCATCTTCAGGCAGCTCGCCGCAAGCAGAGCCTCCATCCCCACCAAGAAGGTGTCTCCGCAAGGCCGGGGACGTAGCAGAGCGGCAGACGAGTCAACAGCCGCCGCGCCACGCGACACGCTCCACCGCGGCAAGTACTGTTGCCGCGGGAGCACCTCACGCTGCTGCGGCAACTGGAGTGGGGTCTTGCCGGACCACCGCTTCTGCTCCTGCTGCTTCTCACGCCGTGACGGCAGCCGGAGAGGGGTCGTCTCAGACCACCGCCACTGTTCCCGCCAAGCGGCCAAGGGAAACTACTCCTCCGCCTCCTCGCGCCGAACGTGAGCCGGACTTCGACTTCTCCGCGTTCAGCTCCGACGAGGAAGAAGAAGAGTAAGATTCTCTTGTTGTACTTGTAGTTCTTCAATTCTTGCTGTTTTGTCTTGTATCTCATTTGCTTTACTCTGAACTTATTCCTTTTTAGGACTCTGGCCCAGAGAGCAGCGAAGAGGGCCAAGGTCCCGGTGATTATCATCGAGGACGAACCCACCGCGACAGCAGGGGGTGCGTCCGAGACAACCTTGCCGGACCCGGCAACCGTTCTCCAGAGCAGCCCCCAGCGTAAGTATATGGTTCACTTTCCGCTGTTAGGCACGCATGGATACTCTTTCTTTGCTGACATCTGACTGTTGGTTTGTGTAGGAGCAGAGCAGCCCCACCAGGAGCGCCCGGAGGCCGCCCCCGAAATGCCAAGGGAGAGTCCTCCGGCAAGGAAGAGTTCTCCGGCAAGGGAGAAGTCTCCGGCAAGGGAGAGCTCTCCGGCAAGGGACAGCACCAGCGGCCCCCCGGTGGCGGAGACCATGACTGCAGAACCCGGTACAGGTAATCTTCTCTTCAAAGCTTCCCTTGGGTTCTTCTTCTTTTTGGGTATTTGCTTGACTCTTCTTCCTTTTCCGGCCGTCAGACCCATCTGCTCCGGAGCCGATGGAGACCGAGGTTGCCGTTGACGACGCCGCTGCCGCTGAAGAAGCAGCCGGCGCTGATGATCTCGCCGGCGACGAGGCCGCCAAAGCTGCCGCCGCAGCAGCTGGCGAGGGGTCTGGCGATCGCACTGACGGCCCTGAGGCCGCAGGAGCGCCAGGCGCTACGTCGACCACCGACCCATCCGCCGCTGCCGCAGCGCCATGCTCCGAAGAGCCCCAGCCAGGCGTCTACTTGAAGGCCGGCGATGGCGTCTTCATCAACCTCCCCTGGGCGTCGAGCTCCAGGGCGCCGGTCGAAGGAGAGAGCTTCGACGGAGAGGTTCTCGCCTCCGCTAGGCTGACGCTGGTTGACGCGCCGAGCAGCAGCAGCAGCGAGCCTCAGGAGGAGCGGCTGCTGCGGAAGCTGTTGTCGCTCTACCGCACGCGGCAAGCCAAGCTGGACTCCCACGAGGCGCTTGTCGCGAAGGCGGGAGCGGACATCGAGAAGCGCGCGGAGGAGCTTCGGGGTCTCAACCAGGAAGCTCGCCGGTCCCTGGCAGAGGAGCGGGAGCAACTCGCCGAGGAGCAGAAGGCCTTCCTCCTCGAGAAGGCTGAAGTCGAATAGCAACGGCGGCTTGCCGCTGAAAAGCTGTCTGCGCAGGAGGGCGAGCTGGTGCAGCGGAAGGTCAACCTTGACGCCCACGAGGAGGAGCTTGCCGCGCGCGAGTGAACATTCGGCGGAGCCCTCAAGCAAGCGAAGGATGCTGCCGCAGCCGCTGAGGCCACCAAGAAGGAGCTGGAGACGAAGGTGGCGCAGCTGGAGGCCGATCTCAAGGCGAGTGGTGAAGAGCTTGCCGCGCTCAAGCGTGAGCGGGAGAAGGACGCCCACATCAACTCAAAGCTGCAGGCTCGTCTCGCCGAGAAGGGCAAGGAGCTCAGCGCCGCCAAGGACTCCAACGCAGATCTTGAGTTGAAGCTGACCACTTTGACCAAGACGCTGGACGGCGCGAGGGAGAAGGAGGTGGCCTCGAAGGAGGAGATCAAGGCCGACAAGGCGCTGCTGGAGAGTGCTGCCGCCGCCCAGAATGCTTTTAGGGAGAATGTGGAGCACTGGACGGAGGGTCTCGTGAATGTTGCCGCCAACATTGACAGGGAGCTGGCGCAGCTGGGGATGGGGGATCTCGGGTATCCCTCCGACGAGAACCTCCAACCCAGCGCCAAGCTCATCTTGTTCTTCAAAGCGTGGCGACGGCCCTCGAGCGACTCCGGGAGAGGATCCCAAAGCAGCTGGCCGATGAGTCACGCAAGATCTGCGCGGGAGCTCTTCAAAAGGTGTTGGTGAAGGTGGCCTTCCGCAACCCGGGCCTCAACCTCACCAACGTCCTCAAGACCCTACCGCCGGATGCTGATCTGGAGGCGCTCAAGACCCTTGTCGCACCCATTGTGGACAAGGTGAGTGGGATCAAGAGGATTGAGGGCGATCGCGTAGACTAGGCCGCCCGTTTTCTTCTTTTCTTGTCGCTGCTGGTCATGTTATGAGAACAATCTGTTAGAGCTGCGACAAGCTACCTTGTAATATAACTCTATTCCGGGTAATGATTGCACTGTTATTCCCTTTACTTGATTCCTCCCTTTGTATGTTTTTGCCCTACGCTTTTAGGGAACTTGCCAGTGCAGGCACCTTAGCCGCGAGCGCTGAGTGCGGGACGTCAGCAGCCTGCTGGCGGTGCCGTTACCGACAAGAAAACCTTGTCGCAACTAGTCACAGCTCACTTAAGTTGTTGAGCAGACTCGAAACAAAGTAAGGGCGCAACTAGCTATGAGTTGGTTCCTCTGCGCACAGGTTTTCCATACAAAGTGCGGTCGTTCAAGGGAGATAACTTAAAAATTTTAAAAAATCTGATTACTCAAACTTTGGCAACTTAGCTTTACTGTTGTTTGCTTCCCGGTAAGGCGAAACTTTCTTGAACGACGCCTGGTCCATACCATTATCTTCTCCTTTCCCCCCGGCAAACTTGTGGGCGAGGGAACCTTCCTTTCCTTGAGAAAAAAGAAATAGGAGAAAATAAAGATATGGAGCCTTACGGCTCGTTATTGCTTACCGGGGAGTAGGTGCTGCACAAAGTGTCAGATCATATATGCAAAAAATAGAAAGCATGAAATTGACAAGATGTGCGGAGCATATGAGCTTTACTTATGCACGGGGTCTGCGCCCGGCTTTGTACAAAGGATTACATGCAACAGCGGCAAGACTTGTACAAAAGGTGGTTGCCGGAACAGGTTCCGACAATCGCGCCTTACGGGTAAAACTTACGAAGATGCTCAATGTTCCAGGAATTGCTCACCGGAATGCTATCTTCGGTCTCAAGGCAGACAGCGCCAGGCCGAGTGACTCGTTTCACCCGGTAAGGGCCTTCCCACTTCGGCGTCAACTTGTTGGAATTCTTGGCGGACTGAACACGCCGAAGAACAAGGTTGCCTTCCTCGAGACTTCTGGCGTTAACTTTGTGGCTATGGTAGCGGCGCAAAGCTTGCTGGTAGCGAGCAGCTCGTACAGCAGCCTGAAGACGGTCTTCCTCAAGGAGCAGCGCGTCATCTTGTCGCAGCTGCTCTTGCTCAAGCTCATCATAAGCGAGCACTTGAGGTGACCCGTATACGAGTTCCGTGGGGAGAACTGCCTCTGCTCCATAGACTAGAGCGAAAGGTGTTTGGCCAGTGGCTCGATTTGGCGTCGTCCTGATCGACCAAAGAACCACCGGCAGCTCCTCGATCCAGTTTCTTCCGCACTTGTGCAGCCTGTCGAAAGTCCTGGTCTTGAGCCCACGCAGCACTTCAGCATTTGCCCTCTCCGCTTGACCATTGCTTCTCGGGTGAGCAACAGAAGCAAAGCAGACCTTGGCGCCAAGATCTTGGACGTACTGCATGAAGGTGCAGGTCGTGAATTGCGTACCGTTGTCGGTGATTATCCTGTTAGGGATCCCGAAGCGGCAAACAATCGACCTGAAGAACTTGACTGCTGACTGTGCTGTCACCTTCCTCACTGCTTCCACTTCCGGCCACTTTGTGAACTTGTCGATTGCAACGTACAAGTACTCAAAGCCCCCGACTGCTCGGGGAAAGGGGCCAAGGATGTCGAGCCCCCAGACTGAAAATGGCCAGGATAAAGGGATCGTCTGGAGAGCTTGAGCTGGTTGGTGTATCTGCTTGGAATGGAACTGGCACGCTTCACACTTGGTTACTTGTGCAGTTGCATCCTGGAGGACTGTCGGCCAAAAGAAACCTTGCCGGAATGCTTTGCCGGCAAGTGCTCTTGCGCCAATGTGGTGACCACATATGCCTCCATGTATCTCTGCCAACAGCTTTTGTCCGTCTTCCCGGTGAATACACTTCAATTTCACACCGTTGAGTCTTCTTCTGTACAGTGTGTTGTCGACAAACTGGTACATACTTGACTGCCGGGCTACTCTTTCCGCTTCTTCTTGCTCTTCGGGAAGTTCTCCTGTCTGAAGGCAACGGACAATCTGCTGTGCCCATGCTGGAGCTTGTGGCTCGACAACAAGGACTAAAGGCAAATCTGCTACTGCGGGAACATCCGCTTCTACGGCGAGAACCTGCGGCTCTGCCGGAGCTTGACATTCCCCGGCAAGCTTGCCGGAGCAAAACTTGTCGGGAGCTTCTGCTTCAACGGAACAAACCCTAGGGCTTGCCGGAGCAGACTGCTCCTCAGCGCTCTTGGCGTTGATCTTGGGGACCTTCTTGGCGGTGGCTTCGGGAAGCTCTGCCGGAAAATAGTTACCAGAAATCAACTTCCTCTTTTTGCTCTGTCCAGTTGATGGCGTTACAGACGGTTGAGTCAGCTTGAGCACAAAGATCCCTGGTTCCACAGGTAACTTAAGTGCGGCGCACTTTGATAGGCCATCGGCAATGGCGTTCTGAGCTCTTGGAACATGCTCCATCTGTAGGCCGTCAAAGTGCTCTTCTAGCTTTCTCACTTCGTCGACGTAGGCTTCCATCAACGGACTCTGATAGCTCTTGTTCACTTGGCGGAGGACAAGCTACGAGTCACCCATGACAATCAGCTTCTTGATCCCAAGGTCTACCGCGATCCTGAGACCGGCAAGAAAGCCTTCATACTCTGCAGTATTGTTTGTTGCTTGCTCCTTGGGAAAGTGCATCTGGACTACGTACTTGAGGTGCTCTCCGGTGGGTGCGACAAGCAGCACGCCAGCGCCGGCGCCTTACAGCGAAAAGGCACCATCAAAGTACATCAGCCACTCTTTGCTTGCTTCCTCGACGAGGATGCTCATTTCTGGAATTTCTTCATCTGGTGTTGGCGTCCATTCTGCTATGAACTCTGCCAATGCTCTGCTTTGGATAGTTGAAGTACTCTCAAACTTGAGGCCAAAGCTTGACAGTTCCAGTGCCCACTCAACAATCCTGCCTATCGCTTCTGGATTCTGTAGTATCCTCTTCAGCGGAAAACGAGTGACAACTGTGATCTCATTTGCTTGGAAGTAATGGCACAGCTTTCTCGAGGCCATGAGAAGGCCGAAAAGCAATTTCTGCACGCCAGCGTACCTTGACCTAGCCCCCTGCAGAAGGGAACTGACAAAGTAAACTGGGCGCTGTACCATTCTCTTCTGTATCTCCTGGCACGTCTGCGCAGATCCATCCTTGTCGGGACCAGAGCTTGTCGGGGAAGCCCCCTGCTTGTCGCTGGATGCACCTGCCGTGGTTGCTGGCTCGTCATCTGCCTCCATCTCTGCTACTAACGCAGCACTAACCACTTGATTGGTTGCCGCTATATACAGCAGCAACTTCTCTTGTGGCTTAGGTGCGACAAGTGTTGGAGAGGAGGACAGGTATCTCTTCAAGTCTTGCAGCATAGCCTCCGCTTCCGGAGTCCATTTCATTGGACCTGCCTTTTTCAATATTTTGAAAAATGGCAGGGCGCGCTCAGCAGACTTAGAGATAGACCTGCTGAGAGCAGCCACGCAACCGGCAAGTCTTTGTACATCCTTGACGCGCTTTGGTGCTTCAATCTGCTCAATGGCCCTGATCTTGTCGGGATTGGCTTCGATTCCCCGCTGAGACACGAAGAACCCGAGAAGCTTGCCGGAGGGGACTCCAAACACACACTTCTCGGGGTTGAGCTTGAGGCTGATCTTGCGCAGATTTGCAAAGGTCTCGTTTAAATCTTGAATCAGAGTTGCCTTGTCCTTGCTCTTGACCACTATGTCATCCATGTAGGCTTCCACATTTCTGTGTATTTGTGGCTCAAGAGCGACATGGACTACCCTTGCAAATGTTGAACCAGCATTTTTTAAACCGAAAGGCATCCGTATGAAACAGTACGTGCCACATGGAGTGATGAATGCGGTCTTCTCCTCATCCTCTTCTTCCATGAAGATCTGATGGTATCCTGAGTATGCGTCAAGAAATGAAAGCAAGTCACATCCGGCCGTGGAGTCAACAATCTGGTCAATGCGCGGCAAAGGAAATGGGTCTTTGGGACAAGCTTTGTTAACATCGGTAAAGTAGATACAAAGTCTCCATTTCCCGTTTGCCTTGCGCACGACTACAGGATTGGCCAACCACATAGGATGGAGCACTCCTCTGACAAGGCCTGCTGCTTCCAACTTCTTGATCTCTTCTGCGCTGAATTCTTGGCGCTCCACTGCTTGCTTCCTGACCTTCTGCTTGACGGGCCGCGCATGAGGACAAACGGCAAGATGGTGCTCAATTACTTTCCTGGGAACACCGGGGATGTCAGATGTTGCCACGCAAACACGTCGACGTTCGCCCGCAGGAAAGCAATGAGCGCGCTTTCCTATTTAGGGTCGAGAGTGGCACTGATGGTGAAGGTACCACCAGTGCCGTCCTCCTTGGCGGACACCTTCTTGGTCTCTGGCGGAGCTGCCATTATCTTCTTACACTTGTTGGTGGAGCTCGATGGTGCGTCCTCGACGGCAGCGCAGCACTCCGAAGAGGTGCGCTTGCCGGAGTGGGCGTCAGAACTCTTGCCAGACTTGGTCTTCTTCTTCCCCCCGGGAGCTTCAACTGCAGGTGACTTGCGAACTGTTGCGGCTGCCGCTTCCCGGTAGATCTTGTCGGCGCAGATAAGAGCATCCTTCTTGTCGCCAGGGACAGAGATGACGCTTATCGGGCCTGGCATCTTCAGCATGTTGTATGCGTAGTGAGAGGTTGCCATGAACTTGGCGAGTGCTGGACGGCCGAGTATCCCATTGTAAGGCAATGGAAAATCGGCAACGTCAAAAGTGACCCTCTCAGTCCTGAAGTTCACCTCGCTGCCAAATGTTACTGGCAACGTGACCTTCCCCTTCGGCTTGCTCCTTCCCGGGTTGATTCCTTGGAATGTGCCGGTCTCTTCAAGCTCGCTGTCAGGGATCTGGAGTTTCTGGAGTACAGCGGAGGAGATCAGGTTCAAGCCGGCCCCGCCGTCAACTAGCATCTTAGTGACCTTGAGGTTGCGGATAGTTGGTGAACCCAACATCGGCAAGCACCCGACCGTAGTTGTGCGATCAGGGTGGTCCTCAATATCAAAGATGATAGGCGTGCTGGACCATTTCAGAAGCTTGCGTGACTCGACAGGTGGTTCCGCCGCATTGACTTCCCGCACCCACTGCTTGAGTTGGCGGTGCGAAGTATGTAGAGAAGCACACCCGTCAACGCACAAGACCTCTGTGGCTTTCTGGAACTCCTGCTCACTGGTCTCGACATCATCCATGTCTTCATCGTCGTCGTCATTTTCATCCTTGTCGCGGCCGCGGGGAGGTCTGTCTCCTTGCCGCTGCTTGGCCTTGCCGCGGCGTCCTCCCCGGCCGGCGCGCTTCTTGCCGGATTCTCCAGCGCCTCCTTGGGCCCTCTCCTTGTCGCGTCGCTCGTATTCAGCCTTTTTCTGCTGGACAAGCTGCTCGACCTTCTTGCAGCTCTGGAGGTCATGGCCCTTGGTGCAGTGGATCTTGCAGTACTGCTTGTCGGTGCCGTCCTGCTTGTCCGCGACCGCCAAAGTCTGGCAGTTGGTGCATGCGGAAATCTCCTTGCCGGTGCTACCAGCTTTGGCTTTCTTGGCGCCACCTTCGCTGCCGGACTGCTCAATGACTAGCACATCTTTGCCTTTCTTCTTCCTGTTGTTCCGCCGCCGGTTTTTCTTTGCCGGGGCAGCATCCTCGCTGTCAGGTCCTCCTGCTCCTGTATTCTCTTCGGGGAGTTTCCTCCCTTCCTCAGCACGTGCACACTTGTCGGCCAGGGCATACAGCTCACTGACGTCTCTGATCCTGCACATCGCCATCTCCTCCCGCATCCTACGGTTACGCACGTTCTGATGGAACGCGCTGATGACCGTCGCAGGGTGGATATCTGGGATGTTGTGCTGTACATGGCTGAATCTCTGAATGTACTTGTGCAGGGGCTCTCCTTCCTTCTGGGCGAGCAGATGAAGGTCACTCTCTTGGCCATGAGGTTTGTGGCCGCATGTAAAGGCGCCGACAAACTGATGGCATAGGTCTGCCCAGGAGGATATGGAGTTGTCCGGCAAGTGCATGAGCCAGGACCTGACGTTGGGCTTGAGCACCAGCGGGAAGTAGTTGGCAAGGATCTTGTCGTCCCGCCCCCCGGCAGCCTGCACCGCGATGGTGTAGATGCTGAGGAACTCCGACGGATGCGACTTCCGTCGTACTTCTCTGGTACGTCTGGCTTGAAATTCTTTGTGCTGGGCCACTGGACTTGCCGCAGCTCACGAGTAAACGCAGGGCAACCTACCGCGTACGGCAAGTCGCCTAGTTCCCCTGGCGCATGCATGTCGACAGAGGGCCCAGCGCACTGGTCCGATTGACGTCGCGCTTCTCTTCGGCGCTCGATGCGAGTACGAGCGTCTTCTTGCTGTCGTTCGTGAAGAACTTGGCGCTGATCGCGACGAGCTCGTGGATCTGATGACGCGGTGGAGTCGCTGTCGAGGTGGATCCGGCGAGTCGGCGATCTTGGCCATCGGGGCGAAGAGTGCACAGTGGTTGCACCCCCACCGGTCTTGTCGCCACCGGCTCGTGCCTGGCTGACTTGCCGCGGCTGCGACGTGCTCGGCTGCCGTTGAGTGTCGCCGTTGGCGAAGCCGATGAGACTTTGAATGGTGGCCCTCCAGTCGTCGATCTTGTCTGCCGTTGGAGGGTAGTCCAGGAGCAGTTGAGCTCGCGCCAAAGCTTCTGCTGCAGTGGCGGGTGGCGGTGGCGAACGGTGCGAGGAGCGGGATATGCTTGGACTTCTAACTATGTTAGAAGGAGCAGTATCCCGTCCAGGCGACCGTGCCTCGCTCGTGCCATCATGTTGGCGTGCATGCTAGTCTTGAGCACTCCGAGATCCACCAGCTCGATCTTGGTCCAGCAAACACATGGTACCGTGAGTACCATGACGCTGCCGGTCCTGTGCCTCCTGAGATGGGCGAGGTGCATGTACGGACGCCGAGGTCTTGGAGTGCGCCCTGTCATTGTGGGAGCCAGCTACGCCGCCGATGGGCAGCGCAGCCTTGTCCTTGGACCTGGCAGCACCGTGAGCTCCCTCGTCGACGCCCGTTCTTTCGCCGGTGTCCGCCCCATCAGCCGTTTGCTCCGGCGGTGGTGGGTTCGGCGCGGACGGAGCAGCCGCCTCCGAAGCCTTCTTCTTCGGCGGCATGTCGATGAAGATGATGAAGATCTAGCTCGTGTGAACGCCGGATCTGGTTCACACAACCTCGACGCCCCCTACCTGGCGCACCAAAGATGCCGGGGGACTAATCCACAAGCACCTATGGGACCGGCGGACCGAGTCCCTTTCGGTTTGGCGGGGGCGAGGGTCGCACGAAGAGCGGATCGAGGCGAAGCACAAGAGCGGCTTACGGGCCGCACGGATGCGTAAAACCCTACTCCTGCTTTGTGGTTTGTATTGAGTTCTTGCTCGGGAGCGCGGAGTGCTACAGTACACCCCAGCAGCTAACGAGACCGAGCGTAAGTGTTCTCTTTCTTTTGGAACCTCCCCTCTACGTTGCGCATGGGCCTCCTTTTATATGCTCAAGGGGTCACCGACAGGTGGCAACGTAGACAAGGGTAAAAATGGAAAGGTGTTGCGGTAGGTACAGCTACCTGCTACAGTGTATCATACCTAACCCTGACGGCAGGGGACAAGGGCATTAAATGCCCGTCTGCGTCGCCTAAATAGTGCAAAAGGGACCGTCAGGGACGCCACCGCTCGCCACGACGACAATCTTGTCAGCGCCGCTTGCCACCGCGCACCGCTGGCTGCACAGCCTCCCGTCACGTACGCCTGGAAGGGTCCCAGAGCGACACGTTGGTGGATGTGCTGGAGCGCGGGCACAGAGTGGTGGCTTGCCGCGGCAAGCGCCTTGCCGCGGTCGTTGTCTTGTCGCGTCCGGGAGCTTGTCGCTCACCGGGCCTTGCCGGGACGCGTGGCGTGTCGCCAAGTTCCTTGAGATGCCTTGGTTGGCCTTCCCGGCAAGCTCCTCTTGCCGGGGTCTTTGAGATGCCTTGGTTGGCCTTCCCGGCAAGCTCCTCTTGCCGGGGTCTTGAGATGCCTTGGTTGGCCTTCCCGGCAAGCTCCTCTTGCCGGGGTCTTGTCTCCTTGGCTTGGATACTTTGTCCTTGAATGGCTCCAAGGAACCACGGAGGATCTTGGCGGTCACCCGGCAAGCCTTGCCGCGGGATGCTGCGACTGCCCGTGCACAAGTTCGGGATACTAGGGTACCCCTACTCTAGTACACCGACATATGGTTTTGGCCACCGGAAGTGTTCCGGGCATCACCGGTAGTGTACCAAGACCACCGGAGGGGTCCGAGGGTCCACCAGGTGGGGCCACCAGCCCCGGAGGCCTACATGGGCCAATAGTGGGAAGGGACCAGCCCCTAGGTGGGCTGGGGCGCGTCCCACCAAGGCCCAAGGCGCCTCCAAGAGAGGGGGGGCAAACCCTAGGGCAGATGGGCCCTAAGGCCCACCCCAGGTGCGCCTCCCCCTCTCCCCCTTGTGGCCGCCCCCCAGATGGGATCTGGGGGCTGTCGCCACCCCTAGGGAGAGAACCCTAGGTGGGGGCGCAGCCCCTCCCCTTCCCCTATATATACTTGAGGTATTGGAGGCTGCAAGGCACACGAGATCCTCTCCCTCTTGGCGCAGCCCTACCTCTCTTCCTCCTCGTCTCTCGTAGTGCTTGGCGAAGCCCTGCTGGAGTCCCGCGCTCCTCCTCCACCACCACGCCGTCGTGCTGCTGCTGGATGGAATCTTCCCCAACCTCTCCTTCTCCCCTTGCTGGATCAAGGCGTAGGAGACGTCACCGGGCTGTACGTGTGTTGAACACGGAGGTGCCGTCCGTTCGGCACTAGGATCATCGGTGATTTGAATCACGGCGAGTACGACTCCATCAACCCCGTTCACTTGAACGCTTCCGCTTAGCGATCTACAAGGGTATGTAGATGCACTCTCCTTCCCCTCGTTGCTAGATTACTCCATAGATTGATCTTGGTGATGCGTAGAAAATTTTGAATTTCTGCTACGTTCCCCAACATTAGTATACCAGATACTAATGGCGCACCAGAGGTGCGCCATTAGTAATAAATACTAGTGTGTGATACTAATGGCGCACCAGTGATGCGCCATTAGTAGGCAAAACTGGTGCGCCATTAGTAGGCCTTTTCCTAGTAGTGGATGTAGGAATGTGCCGTCAGTACCACTATCTCACTAGTTCCTTTGTGAGGAGGTTTGAATTTTCATCTTCACGCAATTCTCAACTGTCCTGTTTGATCTTTATGAAAATTCTTATACTATGGACTTAGAGGACTTTACTACTGCTTGCAAACTTCCACAATGGGGTAGTGCTAGTGAACCTCGTAAATCTGAATTTAGAGATTTTCTTGCTAGTATAACTGTGGGGGAATCTAGAGATATAGCACAAGCTACCATAGGGAGCATTCATTTTCCTGCTATACATTATTTTTCTCTCTTCATAGGTAGGTGCATAAATGGTAAGGATGAAGCCTGTCACATGTGTGTCCCTGACCTCAGTATATTTAGGAGTGCTGTGTTAGGAGATAAATCTTATAATTTGGGAGCCATTGTTGCACGTAGGTTGCATCATAATAGATTTCATGGAGATTTCTTTGGAGGAATTTATGCAACCCGTATAGCTAATTTTCTTGGTATAACCATACGTGAGGATGATATTGAGTTGCCTCCTGCTTATTTGGATTATGAGGCTATGGTTCGTCATCATTTTGTTGAGAGGAACGATTAGTTCCTCCGGTATCGACTAATCTTTGACAGACGACGCACCTATCACGTCGCTCTCCCTGCTTCTACTTTCTTTGACTTTCAGGAAAAAGGGAGATATTTTATAACCAGAGAGGAGGCGGAAGAATATAAGAGGAGGGCTAAGATAGCTCGCCTCCAAGATGCAGCCCACGATGCAATGACTGCTGCAGCTCAGTACGACCCCAACTACAACTTTGGATATCCGCCAGGCCATCCGTGGCATTAGACCAACTTAGGCCAAAAGCCTAAGCTTGGGGGAGTACGTATTTCTCACCAACATTACATTCATGTTCACACACTCATTGCTGGTTGCCGGTACTCATACTTTTTCATTGTATCATCCACACTAGTTTATTTCCTTTTTATGCTTTCTTCTTATGTGTTTGATAAACCTAAGAAAAACCAAAAAAATTTAGTTGTAGCTTTTAGCTAGCTTTAATTTCTATGCTTGTAGTAGTAATTAAAAAGAAAACCCAAAAAGATTTCCTATTCTTCTTTTGCTTGTTGGGAGCTTTCCCGTGTAAATAGTTTTCTTTCTTTTCTTTTCGTTGGGGGTCGATAGGAGAAGACCATAATTAAATTGTTGAACTGACTCCTATATGCATTATTGTTGATTTAACCAAGAGTCCATACTGCGTTGTCTTCTCCTGTTTATTGAATGCTTGCAGATTCCAGCTTAGTCCAATGCACGTGCACTGTTATTATTATTCACATCATTCGGTCGTGCAAGTGAAAGGCAATTATGACGATATATGATGGACTGATTGAGATGGGAGAAAAGCTCGTATGAACTCGACCTCTCTTGTTTTTGTAAACATGATTAGTTCATCGTTCCTGATTCAGCCTATTATGAATAAACATGTTTGCAATGACAATTAGAGATTATAGTTGCTTATGCCATGCTTAATTAGCTAGGAGCTTATAATAGTTTACCTTGCGTGCCAACATGCTATTAAAATGGTTGTGATGTGGTATGATAGGGTGGTATCCTCTTTTGAACGATTTGAGTGGCTTGACTTGGCGCATGTTCACGCATGTAGTTGAAAAAAATCAACATAGCCTCTACGATATTTATGTTCATGGTGCATTATATCCTACTCATGCTTGCATTTGGTGGTGATTAATTTTAATGCATGTTCATGATTGTTGTCGTTCTCTAGCTGGTCGCTTCCCAGTCTTTTTCTAGCCTTCACCTATACTAAGCGGGAATACTGCTTGTGCATCCAATCCCATAAACCCCAAAGTTGTTCCATATGAGTCCACCATACCTACCTATATACGGTATCTACCTGCCGTTCCAAGTAAATTTGTATGTGCCAAACTCTAAACCTTCAAATAAACATTCTGTTTTGTATGCTTGAATAGCTCATGTGTCAACTAGGGTTGTCCATATCTTCCATGTTAGGCGGGTTATTCTCAAGAGGAGTGGACTCCGCTCCTCACTCATGAGAAAATGGCTGGTCACCAGGATGCCCAGTCCCATGCTTTATGCAAATCAAATCAAAATAATTGCAAACAAAACTCCCCCTAGGACTGTTGTTAGTTGGAGGCACTCGTTGTTTCGAGCAAGCCATGGATTGATGCTTGTTGGTGGAGGGGGAGTATAAACTTTACCATTCTGTTTGGGAACCGCCTATAATGTGTGTAGAATGGAAGATATCGCCATCTCTGGGTTGTTATGTTGACAATGAAAGTATACCGCTCAAAATATTATTGACCTCTATTTCAAAATCGAGCTCTGGCACCTCTACAAATCCCTGCTTCCCTCTGCGAAGGGCCTATGTATTTACTTTTATGTTGAGTCATCATCCTCTTATTAAAAAGCACCAGTTGGAGAGCACCGCTGTCATTTGCATTCATTACTATTAGTTTACATTGAGTATGACTTGACTGGATCTCTTTTACCATGAATTACAATGTCTAGTCAGTCCTTAATCTTTAAAGGTGCTCTGCATTTATGTTTTGCGGTCTCAGAAAGGGCTAGCGAGATACCATCTTGTTATATCATATCATGATTGTTTTGAGAAAGTGTTGTCATCCATGATTTATTATTATTGCTCGCTAGTTGATTATGCCATTGATATAAGTAAACATCAGACCTAAAGAGTTATTGTGAATATGGTTAGTTCATAATCTTTGCTGAAAACTTGAATGCTGGCTTTACATATTTACAACAATAAGAGCAAACAGAGTTTGTAAAAGTTTTTCTTTATCACTTTCAGTTTGTCAACTGAATTTCTTGAGGACAAGCAAAGGTTTAAGCTTGGGGGAGTTGATACGTCTCCGTCGTATCTACTTTTCCAAACACTTTTGCCCTTGTTTTGGACTCTAACTTGCATGATTTGAATTGAACTAACCCGGACTGGCGCTGTTTTCAGCAGAATTGCCATGGTGTTATTTATGTGCAGAAACAAAAGTTCTTGGAATGACCTGAAACTCCACGGAGATTATTTTTGGAAATAATAAAAAATACTGGAAAAGAATCAAGGCTAGGGGGCCCACACCCTAGCCACGAGGGTGGGGCGCGCCTGCCCCCCTAGGCGCGCCCCCTGCCTCGTGGGCCCCCTGGAGCTCCACTGACCTCAACCTTGACTCCATATATTCGTGTTTGGGGAAAAAAAATTAAGGAGAAGGATTCATCACGTTTTACGATACGGAGCCGCCGCCAAGCCCTAAACTCTCTCGGGAGGGCTGATTTGGAGTCCGTTCGGGGCTCCGGAGAGGGGAATCCGTCGCCATCGTCATCATTAACCATCCTCCATCACCAATTTCATGATTCTCACCACCGTGCGTGAGTAATTCCATCGTAGGCTTGCTGGACGGTGATGGGTTGGATGAGATTTATCATGTAATCGAGTTAGTTTTGTTAGGATTTGATCCCTAGTATCCACTATGTTTTGAGATTGATGTTGCTATAACTTTGCTATAATTAATGCTTGTCACTCGGGCCCGAGTGCCATGATTTCAGATCTGAACCTATTATGTTTTCATGAATATATGTGAGTTCTTGATCCTATATTGCAAGGCTATAGTCACCTACTATGTGTTATGATCCGGCAACCCCGAAGTGACAATAATCGGGACCACTCCCGGTGATGACCGTAGTTTGAGGAGTTCATGTATTCACTGTGTGCTAATGCTTTGGTCCGGTACTCTATTAAAAGGAGATCTTAATATCCCTTAGTTTCCACTAGGACCCCGCTGCCACGGGAGGGTAGGGCAAAAGATGTCATGCAATTTCTTTTCCATAAGCACGTATGACTATATTCGGAATACATGCCTACATTACATTGATGAACTGGAGCTAGTTCTGTGTCACCCTAGGTTATGACTGTTACATGATCGATCGCATCTGGCATAATTCTCTATCACTGATCATTTGCCTACGAGCTTTCCATATATTGTTCTTCGCTTATTTACTTTTCCGTTGCTATTGTTATCATCGCTATAAAACACCAAAAAAATTACTTTTGCTATCGTTACCTTTTGTTACTGTTACCACTACTATCATATTACTTTGCTACTAAACACTTTGCTGCAGATACCAAGTTTCTAGGTGTGGTTGAATTGACAACTCAGCAGATAATACTTGAGAATATTCTTTGGCTCCCCTTGTGTTGAATCAATAAATTTGGGTTGAATACTCTACCCTCGAAAACTGTTGCGATCCCCTATACTTGTGGGTCGTCAGAGCACGCGGCACGACCAGCGCTGGTTTGGGCGGCTAGACCAAGAAGACCAGAGGTTGAAGAAGCACTACGGCCGTTGGATGGACATCGTACGGTGACTGGAGCTAGAATCATTCATATTGACTAAGTTGACAAAGCCCTCCATCCCCGTCAACATAGTATGCCCACAAGTCAGCCTCCCACGCAGGGGGTATTCATTTTCTTGTGCGTAATAAGGAGACACTTCCTTGCGTGCGAAGATATAGCTGGTGGGTTCGAGCTATCAGCGGGGGGAACATTTTTTTGCGAAATATAGAGGCCCTTCTAGTGGGTCCCAGATGTCAGGTGGAGGAATCATTATTTTGCGTGTAATAAGGAGGCATTTCCTTATGTGCGGCCGTGGACCCAGCTGTCAGCCTCTCCATATACAGTCCACTTCCGATGGATGTCGTTCATTGACCACGCTGACCAAGCCGCGCCGAGAGCACCAGGGTGGTGGACGACGGCGAGGCCTACGAAGGGAACGACATGGAGCCGGGAAGACACGACAGTGGCTGCCCACGCGGTGGGGAGTACGAGGGTTGACTGGTTCGGCTGCCATCGCCGGAAAATAACAGGAGGTGTGGGTGAGTAGAGGGATAGACAGGCCAGGGATGCGAGTATGGTGAGACCGTGAGGCCTGCCCAGCAGCACAGCCGGCCACGGGAGGCGGGAGCACGTGGTTCCGCCGGCGCTAATTTGGGCGGCTGGAGCAGGAAGATCAGAGACTGAATAAGCACGATTGCCGTTAGAATGGCATCTAATGGTCTGACGCTATTAGAGTCGATTGTTGACGAATTTCCTTTTTTTGATAAACCTTGTTACACATGAACTTAGTAGGCCCACAAGTCAGCCTCCAAATCCGTGGCAGACAACATAGAGCCCATTTGCTAAAAAAATTATAATTTACAGCCCATTTGCTAATTCTTAAGTAATTTATTACAACCCATTTTCTTTCCAGGACCATGGTCAAAAAGTTCAACCTTATTTTGCATATTTCGGTGGAGTCCGAACTGTTGTAATCCCGAAATGATAAACATTTTTTAAGAACATATTGATTTGCCAAAAAATTGTTTTGTTTTTGTAAGCAAATAAAACGTGGGACAATTGAGTTGGCTTAAGGGAAACCAGTGGTAAAGAAATCAGTGCTGGGAGGGAAAACTGTTGGAAATATGCCCTAGAGGCAATAATAAAATGGTTATTATTAGATTTCCTTGTTCATGATAATTGTCTATTGTTCATGCTATAATTGTGTTATCTGGAAATCGTAATACATGTGTGAATACATAGACCACAACATGTCCCTAGTGAGCCTCTAGTTGACTAACTCATTGATCAATAGATGGTTACGGTTTCCTGACCATGGACATTGGATGTCATTGATAACGGGATCACATCATTAGGAGAATGATGTGATGGACAAGACCCAATCCTAAGCATAGCGCAAGATCGTGTAGTTCGTCTGCTAGAGCTTTTCTAATGTCAAGTATCTTTTCCTTAGACCATGAGATTGTGCAACTCCCAGATACTGTAGGAATACTTTGGGTCTACCAAACGTCACAACGTAACTGGGTGGCTATAAAGGTGCACTACGGGTATCTCCGAAAGTGTATGTTGGGTTGGCACGAATAGAGACTGGGATTTGTCACTCGTATGACGGAGAGGTATCTCTGGGCCCACTCGGTAATACATCATCGTAATGAGCTCAATGTGACTAAGGGTTGGTCACGGGATTATGTGTTACGGAATGAGTAAACTGAATTGCCGGTAACGAGATTGGACGAGGTATTGGGATACCGACGATCGAATCTCGGGCAAGTAACATACCGATTGACAAAGGGAATTGCATACGGGATTGATTGAATCCTCAACATCGTGGTTCATCCGATGAGATTATCGTGGAGCATGTGGGAGCCAACATGGGTATCCAGATCCCGCTATTGGTTATTGACTGGAGAGTTGTCTCGGTCATGTCTACGTGTCTCCCGAACCCGTAGGGTCTACACACTTAAGGCTCGGTGAGGCTAGAGTTGTAGAGATATTAGTATGCGGTTAACCGAAAGTTGTTCGGAGTGCCGGATGAGATCCCGGATGTCACAAGGAGTTCCGGAATGGTCCGGAGGTACAGATTTATATATGGGAAGTCCAGTTTCGGCCACCGAGAGAGTTTCGGGGGTCACCGGTATTGTATCGGGACCACCAGAAGGGTCCTGGGGGTCCACTGGGTGGGGCCACTTATCTCGGAGGGCCCCATCGGCTGAAGTGGCGTGGGAACCAGCCCCTGGTGGGCTGGTGCGCCCCACCCAAGGGCCCAAGGCGCCTAGGGTTGGAAACCCTAAGGGGGTCGTTGCCCCCCGAGGGGCCGCCGCCCCCCTCTAGATGGGATCTCCAGGGGGCATGCGCCTCCCCTAGCCCCTATATATAGTGGAGGGGAGGGAGGGCAGCCGCACCCTAAGCCCTGGCGCCTCCCTCTCCCTCCCGTGACACCTCTTCCTCCTCGAGTAGCGCTTGGCGAAGCCCTGCTGGAATCCCGCTGCTTCCACCATCACGCCGTCGTGCTGCTGGATCTCCATCAACTTCTCCTCCCCCTTGCTGGATCAAGAAGGAGGAGACGTCTTCGCTCCATACGTGTGTTGAACGCGGAGGTGCCGTCCGTTCGGCGCTAGGATCATCGGTGATTTGGATCACGACGAGTACGAGTCCGTCAACCACGTTCTCTTGAACGCTTCCGCTTGCGATCTACAAGGGTATGTAGATGCACTCCTCTCTCTCTCATTGCTAGATGACTCCATAGATTGATCTTGGTGATGCGTAGAAAATTTTAAATTTCTGCTACGATCCCCAGATTCTGACAAATGGCTGGAAGCCATGAAATCCGAGATAGAATCCATGTATGAAAACGAAGTATGGACTTTGACTGACTTGCCCGATGATCGGCGAGCCATAGAAAATAAATTTATCTTTAATAAGAAGACATACACGGATGGTAATGTGACCATCTATAAGGCTCGGCTTGTCGGTAAGGGTTATCAACAAGTTCAAGGGGTTGACTACGATGAGACTTTCTCACCCGTAGCAAAGCTGAAGTCCGTCCGAATCATGTTAGCAATTGCCGCATTCTATGATTATGAGATATGGAAAATGGACGTCAAAACGGCATTCCTTAATGGTTTCCTTAAGGAAGAATTGTATATGATGCAGCCGGAAGGTTTTGTCGATCGTAAGAATGCTGACAAGGTGTGCAAGCTCCAACGCTCAATCTATGGGCTGGTGCAAGCATCTCGGAGTTGGAACATTCGATTTGATGATATGATCAAAGTGTTTGGGTTTACGCAGACTTATGGAAAAGCCTGTGTTTACAAGAAAGTGAGTGGGAGCTCTGTAGCATTTCTCATATTATATGTGGATGACATATTATTGATGGGAAATGATATAGAATTCTTGGAAAGCATAAAGGCCAACTTGAACAAGTGTTTTTCAATGAAGGACCTTGGAGAAGCTACTTATATATCAGGCATCAAGATCTATAGCGATAGATCAAGACGCCTCATTGGTCTTTCACAAAGCACGTACCTTGACAAGATATTGAAGAAGTTCAATATGGATCAGTCCAAGAATGGGTTCTTTCCTGTATTGCAAGGTATGAGATTGAGCATGGCTCGATGCCCGACCATGGCAGAAGATAGAGAAAAGATTAGTGTCGTCCCCTATGCCTCGGCCATAGGGTCTATTATGTATTCCATGCTGTGTACCAGACCTGATGTAAACCTTGCCGTAAGTTTGGTAGGAAGGTGCCAAAGTAATCCCGACATGGAACACTGGACAACGGTCAAGAATATCCTGAAGTACCTAAAAAGGACTAAGGATATGTTTCTCGTTTATGGAGGTGACGAAGAGCTCGTCGTAAGGGGTTACGTCGATGCTAGCTTCGACACAGATCTCCAAGTCACAAACCGGATACGTGTATATTTTGAATGGTGGGGCAGTCAGCTGGTGCAGTTGCAAGCAAAGCGTCGTGGCGGGATCTACATGTGAAGCGGAGTACATGGCAGCCTCGGAGGCATCACAAGAAGAAATCTGGATGAAGGAGTTCATTACTGACCTAGGAGTTATTCCCAATGCGTCGGACTCGGTGACTCTCTTCTATGACAACACTGGAGCTATTGCCCTTGCCTAGGAGCCCAGGTTTCACAAGAAGACCAGGCATATCAAGCGTCGCTTCAACTCCACTCGTGAAAATGTTCAAAATGGAGACATAGATATTTGAAAAGTGCATACGGACCTGAATGTAGCAGATCCATTGACTAAACCTCTTCCTCGAGCAAAACATGATCAACACCAGAACTCTATGAGTGTTCTATTCATCACGATGTAACTAGATTATTGACTCTAGTGCACGTGGGAGACTGTTGGAAATATGCCCTAGAGGCAATAATAAAATGGTTATTATTATATTTCTTGTTCATGATAATTGTCTATTGTTCATGCTATAATTGTGTTATCCGGAAATCATAATACATGTGTGAATACATAGACCACAACATGTCCCTAGTGAGCCTCTAGTTGACTAGCTCGTTGATCAATAGATGGTTACGGTTTCCTGACCATGGACATTGGATGTCATTGATAACGGGATCACAACATTAGGAGAATGATGTGATGGACAAGACCCAATCCTAAGCATAGCGCAAGATCGTGTAGTTCGTCTGCTAGAGCTTTTCTAATGTCAAGTATCTTTTCCTAAGACCATGAGATTGTGCAACTCCCAGATACTGTAGGAATACTTTGGGTGTGCCAAATGTCACAACGTAGCTGGGTGGCTATAAAGGTGCACTACAGGTATCTCCAAAAGTGTCTGTTGGGTTGGCACGAACCGAGACTAGGATTTGTAACTCCGTATGACGGAGAGGTATCTCTGGGCCCACTCGGTAAGACATCATCGTAATGAGCTCAATGTGACTAAGGGTTGGTCACGGGATGATGTGTTACGGAACAAGTAAAGTGACTTGCCGGTAACGAGATTGAACGAGGTATTGGGATACCGACGATCGAATCTCGGGGAAGTAAAATGCCGATTGATAAAGGGAATTGCATACGGGATTGATTGAATCCTCGACATCGTGGTTCATCTGATGAGATTATCATGGAGCATGCGGGAGCCAACATGGGTATCCAGATCCCGCTGTTGGTTATTGACCGAAGAGTTGTCTCGGTCATGTCTACGTGTCTCCCGAACCCGTAGGGTCTACACACTTAAGGTTTGGTGACACTAGAGTTGTAGAGATATTAGTATGCGGTTAACCGAAAGTTGTTCGGAGTCCCGGATGAGATCCCGGGCGTCACGAGGAGTTCCGGAATGGTCCGGAGGTAAAGATTTATACATAGGAAGTCTAGTTTCGGCCACCGAGAGAGTTTCGGGGGTCACCGGTATTGTACCGGGACCACCAGAAGGGTCCCGGGGGTCCACCGGGTGGGGCCACCTATCCCGAAGGGCTCCATGGGCTGAAGTGGCGTGGGAACCAGCCCCTGGTGGGTTGTTACGCTCCACCCAAGGGCCTAAGGCGCCTAGGGTTGGAAACCCTAGGGGGCCGTTGCCTCCTGAGGGGGCATGCGCCGCCTGGTTGGAAACCCTAAGGGGGCCGTTGCCCCCCGAGGGGCCACCGCCCCCCTCTAGATGGGATCTCCAAGGGGGCATGCGCCCCCTAGCCCCTATATATATATTGGAGGGGAGGGAAGTCAGCCGCACCCTAAGCCCTGGCGCCTTCCTCTCCCTCCCGTGACACCTCTTCCTCCACCAGTAGCGCTTGGCGAAGCCTTGCTGGAATCCCGCTGCTTCTACCATCACGCCGTCATGCTGCTGGATCTCCATCAACTTCTCCTCCCCCCTTGCCGGATCAAGAAGGAGGAGACATCTCCGCTCCTTACGTGTGTTGAACGCGGAGGTGCCGTCCGTTCGGTGCTAGGATCATCGGTGATTTGGATCACGATGAGTACGACTCCATCAACCCCGTTCTCTTGAATGCTTCAACTCGCTATCTAGAAGGGTATGT
This sequence comes from Triticum urartu, assembly GCF_003073215.2. Taxonomy (NCBI): domain Eukaryota; kingdom Viridiplantae; phylum Streptophyta; class Magnoliopsida; order Poales; family Poaceae; genus Triticum; species Triticum urartu. The sequence continues at coordinate 23,149,008 of NC_053026.1, forward strand.
AGATGCACTCCTCTCTCTCTCGTTGCTAGATGACTCCATAGATTGATCTTGGTGATGCGTAGAAAATTTTAAATTTCTGCTACGATCCCCAACAAAAATAAGGATGTATATATGAAAAGGGAATTTTACGTATTTTCAATATAATGATACATGTATATGAACTAGTAAAACTATAGGTAGAGACTAGAAAACGGATGTAGGACATGGCGTTTCAAGAGGAAAATAGAACTGGGCTGTGTGTTTGATTCAGTAAAAAAACTACATGCGGATGTTGTAAGACAAAATATAACTAACGCTGGCGGGCCAGAGGCCAGTAGATACCTGTTGGATCTTTGTGCCCCGTTGTCGTTATGGGCTGGGCCTGTTAAAAACAAAACCAAGTCTGGGCAGTCTACAACCCAGTTGAAACTTGCTTGACCTGAAAAAACAATATATCTACTCAATAAACGAGAGAATTCTGCAAGTACAAACTGATAACTGGGATGCAGCAGGTATATTGTTTTTCATTATGATAATATGCATGCACTTGTTTCGAAAAATTTGGAGAACTGGGAATTCTTACGGTAGGTGCTTATGCTACCCATCAAATAAAAATCAGGTGCCTGAAAATTCATTTCGAAACAAATGATTCAACTTTATATCCACGTAGACCCTCGGCATGATGGTTGGAAGCAAATGCCAAGTTCATACAGAAAGATCATTAACAACAATACCAACTTGCGGACGACAAGGTAGTACAAGTACCAATACCAAACTAGCTTATAATCTTTTTACTCATGGCCCTAGTGTTCGTCTGGTACAAAACTTTGCAGAGGACCAGCTCCCGCTCCTTCTCTTTCTCTAGGTCCCCGAGGTGGTACTGGTGCATCACCTAGTTGGTCCTCTGCTGGTCGAAGTTCTTGTTGGTGTGCAGCAGCAGAACCTTTTTGCTGCCCGTCTGCCAGCCGTTGACCACCACCGGGAAGGTATTGCAGGTCTTGTGCCACATCGCGTGCATGCCGCACTCCGACTATATCTTGCGACGCATCCACGTGCCCCTTTTGAACGCCCTGGAATTGCGCTAGAATAAATGCATGCTTAGGCCACTCTGTGTGATACCTGCAGTATTGTCGAATACAGGTTGTAGTGTACGTGGTTGGCATTTTCATAACATCTTTGGCATGTTGCAGTCACTTGTTTCACTTTTTATTAAATGTCAAATTGTTATTGCTTCACTAGGTCTGCGTCTAAAAAGAAAAATAGAGTTATAAACAAAGGAATATGTTTGTGCAAGTAGACGGTCAACCGGTGTCTTACCTGGAAGTTTCTCAGGATGGGTGTAGCGTATGATGTGCTCCGTGTCGATGGTTGGTATGAACAAATCGATGAGAGGGTGAGATCTCGCGCTGTCAGTAGTCATTTTGGCCTCAAGGTGCTCGATCAGCTCCTGATCCGTGGGATCGAACTTGACGCCAGCCGGCAGCACCGGCCAATCCTTTTTGCACTTGCATCGGTTAATTCCAGTTATATGGTACTCAATGTATGTTCAATCGACTGTTTTAAGATTTCGACAGATCAGTGGTACTCCAAATCTGAAGTCCACAATACCCGAAGACGCTGCCGGGATTCTTGTGTCACCTCACGCGCAGCATTTTGTCACATCAATTCAATGTGTGGACATGATGAATAATTTGACCGACGTATACTAGTACTGCTACTGTACTACTTACTAGTCGTATTTAGTGTCACATTTTAACCATAGGTTTAACTAATGAAAATTCAATGCATATAACCGAAAATTATTCCATTGAAAACTATGTTCAAATACGAATACAACGATATAATTTTTTGTGACATGCATTAACATTTAGTTAGTGAAATTTATGGTCAAATTTTGACACAAATTATGAAGGGGACCAGTAAACCAGGAGGAAGGTAGTAGTACGAGTAGCGCAATATACGATATAGAGGACTTGTACAAATTTAAAAATGGGGTAAGAAGTTACAAGGCTATGCGACAGACTTTCTAGGCTACATGAGTAATACAAAATATAATTCCCATTGGACTACACTTTCACCAACAAGTACACACTTGAAGCCTAATTGATATATATATATATATATATATAGAGAGAGAGAGAGAGAGAGAGAGAGAGAGAACGACTTTCCTATCATCACTAGCAGCAGAGGGTCCTTGGGCTGCATCTGTTTTGGGAAAGCCTATTGGATAGCTTTTGTTGGGTTGCTAGAGTTGAAAGGTTCCTTTCATTCCTGGCTTTTTTAGTAAATACAACTTCCATCTGGTTGCGTTGTGTGGCAACAGTTCGGCATCTTTTGAATCACACCGGGCAGCCGCACTTGTTCTTGATGTCTTGGCTGGCGCCAAGTTTTGAAGAAAAGATCAATTGTTGCATACCCAACTAAGAATTACAATAAATCCGACATTCAATTCAGTCTTGGAAGTCGTGCTAGTTTGTGCCCATTATACATCCGAAAGGAGAATCGAATGCATACCAGAATGAGTTTCAAGTGAAGAGGATAATTTATATCACGTGGCAGCTTGGGCGCCATGACTCCATCTCTTTGGTTGTAGTGCTTCAGTTCCAGATATATACTTCTGCATCCGTTCGACTGTGTCTATGATGGCAGGTACTGATGGAGGTAGTTCAATGGGAGGTTCGTCCAACAACATTGCTAAGGTTGAAGATCATTTTGGAGGGATCATCATGCAGCCCCTGTGATGTTCCTGCTGGAGGTATAGGCACTCCAAGCCGGTTCAGCGACATTCAGGTATAAATGCTTCTTTGTTTGATATTTGCAGGAAATGCTCATATATTTGTTGGACTTCATACTAAAATGGTACTTTAACTGTGAAGCTTGATCCCCCCAAACAATCTCGTGCCTTTGACCAAAACAGGTATCAATGCTTCTTCCTTCAGTGCAATAGGATGTGCGTTGTGTCTCCATGGAATGCTAGTAAGCACTGTAAGTGGAAAATATACCACTAGCTTGGTCAGTTCAGACTTAAGCTAAAATTTCAGTATATATAATGACCCTTATGTTGATGAAGGCACGTTTCGTTGGTGTGATGTGGAATCAACCTGACTTGGATAGTGAGATTCGGCTTGACTTCGACGATCGTACTGGCAGAATTCAGGCCAGGATATGGTATTGATTTGAACCCAAGTTTTTCTTCATTGAGATAGTAGCTTCTCTGTTGTTTTAAGATCTTCAATTCGTTCCTATTAGGACGCTGGAATCAGAATTCATGCTTTCCGTGAATACTGCAAAGTAACTGCCTTGTTTGTCTACCGTTTTGTTTTTTCAAGTATATTCCTTGTGTACTTTGTCCAAATGTGATGCTTAATTTGCTATGCACAACACAAAGGAATGGAGAATGCATTGTGATGAATGGTAGTATCAGGGGGGCTAATGAGGGCATGCACATAAGCATGTACTCCGTAAGGTACGTTTGTTCTGGTAATCTGTGTAAGCTTTGAGCACTTGGGTGCTAATTTCTCCGACTATCGTGGATATCTTAGCAACCCAGCGATATATAATTTATTGACCTAAATAAGCCACTTCGAAACTTTTCCGAAAAAAGCCACTTCGAAACTTGCTGCTTTGATTTGTATTTTGAGTCATTGACATATTTGTTTCCCCGCCTGATGCTGAATCCAAGCCATCATGAATATGCGTTGTAGAACTCATACGCCTCCTGCTCGGATTTTTTTTTGAAACAAGGCAAAAGACTTGCCATTTCATTGATTAAGCCAACAGCTGGTTCGAAAACAACTGTTTCCCAAGTTTTGATGCTCCTTCAATTGCATGCTCTATAGCACTTTGATATGCTTCTACTGGTGCCCGGAAAGAATTGCTAGTTCTGTTTCTGTAAAGAAAAACAACAAGGCGGTGCAGCTTGTTAATATACTCAGCACAAAAGTCTATAACTCGCGGATGACTGAAAAGGATGCTAGTAAGAATAAAGAGACATTCGAGAAATGATCATCTTACCAATCGGTTGACTACTGCAATGCTTCTTACTTCATTTACCTGTCACCGTGATTTACGAGAGAGAAAAGTCGGGGCAAAATGTACCTGAAAAAAGATGCAGAATTGCAGATACCGGTATTAAGGTGATTACTTCTGCTGTCTTATCCATCCATCGTTTCCCGGCATGGTCGTGGCGGCATCGCTGGTCTGCTATCGTTCTCGTCTTCAACAAGATCCACGTCGATTGACGGGTGATGTGAAGGTATCTGGCTATTGGTTCTGGAGAAGATGGGATCCATGGGTGCTTCTCCTATTGCCACATCTACCGCCGAGAACTCTGTAGACAATGATCGCATATTTTTGGATGACATGAAAACTGACACATTAAGCGGTATGCAGCTGAAAAACTCACTTGGGTAGTCGACGAAATCCTCACGCTGCGCTGCACCGTCGTTCTAGATTTTTCCAACCTGACGCCGCTCGTCTTAGCTGAGATGAAGGGGACATCTCTCTCTCTCTCTTTGGTGTGGGCGGCTCAGAGAAGAAGATGGTATGGTCACGGCTCACGGGTGCTATTCACATCCTGCAACCACGACAGTCTTTTGTCCATGGTTTGGTCACGGGTGTCGTTCACATCATGCAAACTGGTTCTCTGAATGGCCTGCCAAAGTTTTTACCATGGTCATGGGCGTGGAGATTTTTCTTTCATTGCGTTCTCTTGGTCTCGGATTTTGACGTGTGGATGTTGTTGACCATTGTACTATTGAAAAAAAAAATCACGTTTGGACGAACAACATTTTAAGGTTTTCTACCTTTTTTCTACACCCACCTTTCCAAAAGATAGGGCACCAGTTGGCTTTTCTGGTCTTTGTCGTTGCATAACTTTGATTACGATTTTCATGTATCATATGTCTATACATTTATTATATGGATATATATGAAAATAAAAATTGCAATACAAATACGACTATGCATCCCGCAAAAAAATGTTATTTATAAATGTTCAATTCATATACTTCGATATATAATAGTGGTCAAAGTTATGCATCAAAGACCAAGTAAAGTTGAGCGTGCCTTATATTTTGGAATGGAGGGGTATCTTATAATGACGCCGTTAACACGTTGGTTCACCGAACTTCGTACAAAGGTTTGTTTCATGGGCAACCAACATCTTCCGTACCATGTTTGTCAAAAATAGACATTGCTTTCAACAGCAAAATCATAAATCCAAATCAGTAAAAATAATAATCATAAATCCCATTACAAAGTTTTTTGTGATAGTCATATTGTAATGGTGCTCAATACGTTGACCATGGCTTGTTGATGGTGTTCCTAATAAATTGGTGCCGGTAAAAATGTGTACTACACTGGTTATGTGTTCGTCTTCCCAGCTAAGCTATGAGCGGATCCACACCGACCCACATGGACGGGGCCAAAACAAAGTCTGATGTGCAGGTCACTGTCGACGTCCACGACCAAGACTGCCCCACAAGCGCCGGATTCCAGACTGGCTCCTCCTACACCTCCTCATCATCCTCCAGCATCACCCCATCCTCTAGCTCGGGAATGGCGACATCACCAGCGGCCGACAAAGCAAGCCACATCGCCAGGCCTTTCAACTCCTTCAATTCGTCAAGCCTAGAGTCCTTGAGCACCTTCTCCAAGACCTCGTCCTCCTCCTCCATTGCTACAGGTGGAGATGTTGGTGGGGACGGCGATGTCGAGGGTGCACACGCGCATGAGGTGGCATGTGAGCACGCGCAACACGTGGTGGGCTAGGAGAACGCGCGACATGGGAAGCAAAGAATGACTCTGCCGCATGACATGCTCATCCCAGAACCAATTTTCCTATATTGGTGACGCAATGGTGTGCCTCAGGGTCCTAGTGTATGTCTGGAGAGAGAAGGGATTGTCGGTGGTTGATCTCGAGAAGACGAACGTGTAGGTCGGCTGCGTTGGCTGGCACTAGACGTTGCGACGTGCCGATGGTACTGGGGCGTGGTCGACCCGCTGCCTTGGGCTGACTTGCACCTGCTCACATGCGAGGTCAGGAGTATAAGGATGGTCGAGGCGGTGATGGACCATCGAAGGGAGCTGCTTGACCAGGGTGATACGCCGTGGGTGTATAAATGTTAAAGGTATAGAAGGCTTCCGGTCCAATAAAGATAGTGCATACATACAATGTGCAAGGTTTGGATAATGAAAAATGAAAGTTCCCTAGTCATTATGACTATACAAGGATACTAGACCACCATGGGGGCGGTATAAGTTTCATGTTTCATTCATAATTGTTGTGTCCTCTTATGCCAACTCTACAAATATATATATATATATATATATATATATATATATATATATATATATATATCGAGTGGGTTTAACAACATGTCAAGTGTTGGTGCCAACATTACATTCTAATACGTCTATCCCTGGACCAACACACACACACACACAAGGAGAGAGAGAGAGAGGTCGGGAGTATAAGGATGGTCGGAGGGCCGGTGGACCGTCAAAGGAGCTGCACAACTAGGGTGGTGCGCCAAAGGGGTATAATGTTAGAGTTATAAAAGGTGCCCAATCCAATAAAGGCAGTGCACATATACAATGTGCAAGGTTTGGGATATGGAAAATGAAAGTTCTTGTGTCATTATGACGATACAAGGATACTAGACCATAATGACAGGTATAAGTTTCATGTTTCATTCGGAATGTTTGTTCATAATTTTTGTGTCCTCATATGCCAACTCGACAAAATATATACAAATGGGTGTAACCAAATGTAAGTGCTGATTCCAACAGTACATTTGAATCCTTCTATCTGGACCAACACACACACAGATAAAGAGAGACACACAAACACACATAGAGAGAGAGGCACACGCACACACACAAAAGAAAAGAGAGAGATAGAGGTCGGGAGTACAAGGATGGTCGGAGACGGCAGTGGACCGTCGAAGGGAGCTGCTCGACCAGGGTGGTATGCTGAGGGGGTATAATGTTAGAGGTATAAAAGATACCCGGTCCAATAAAGAGAGTGCACACATACGATTGCAGGGTTTGGGTAATGAAAAAAGAAAGTTCCCGTGTCATTATGACGATACAAGAGTACTAGACCACCATGAAGGGTATAAGTCTCATGTTTCATTCAGAATGTTTATTAGTAATTGTTGTGTCCCCTTATGGCAACTCTACAGATATATACGAGTGGGTGTAGCCACATGTAAGTGTTGGTTCCAACATTACATTCTAATCCTTCTATCCCTGGAGCAACACACACACACACATACACAGAGAGAGACGCACACACAGACACACAAATACACACAAGAAAAGAGAGAGAGGGAGAGAGAGAGAGAGAGAGATAAGGATAGTCGGAGGGCTGTTGGATCGTCAAAGGGAGCTACTCGACCAGGGTGGTGCGCAGAGGGGGTATAATGTTAGAGTTATAAAAGGTGCTCATTCCAATAAAGAGAGTTCACGCATACGATGTGTAAGGTTTGCGTAATGGAAAATAAAATGACCTTTTTCAAAATAAATAATTATTTAATTAACTCTGGTCGCCTCCAAACTTTGTGGGCATTATAAAAATAACGCCTAGTATTTATGTGCCAAATACCATATTTAACTAAAGTAAATGAGTTTCTAGTGTTAATACAAAACAATAAAGAAAATAAGAAAACAGAAAAGAATGTGTTAGAAGGCTACACGGTGCACCTAACCTAGTGCTACATTGGCCCAGCCCACCCAACCTACAGTGGCCCAGCCCACCTCCCCTCATCTCCCTCCTCACGCTACAGGAGGCAGAGGAGGGCGTGGCGCACATCCGAGCAGCGTTGGGCATGGATGGCCTCCACGTCGCCCCCACGACCTATAAACGCGTCCATCGTAAACCCTAGCCTGTTCTCGATCCATCCCCTCTCATTCCCCCATCGTGCCCCCCTCATCTGTTCGAGAATGAGCTTCTAAACACATGCGGTGACCACGAACGCCGCCACCATTTCCGTGGCCGCCGTCGCCCCGGCGCCCTGCGTCGTGTCGAGAAGCTCCACCGTCGTTCGCCTCTTCGCCTTCGTCCATTGGATCCAGTCGGACTTGACCGCGTAGTCGGGATCGAGCATCTTCTTCAACTACGACTATCGTCATCCACCGTGTCGATCCGCCGCTGTCGCTGCCTCATCGTCTTCACCGAGACCTCCCCGGGCTTCCCTGTGAGCTCACGCCCTCCCCTACCTTTTTCTAGAGCTCGTACGCGTCGTCTAGCACCAGCACCGCTAGCATCGTCCCGCGCTCGCCGCCGCCGCATCCGGAGCTCCGCTCCCGCGCCCCTGACGATGCGTCGACACGCGCCTACCTCGCACGCACGCTACTGCCCGCGAGCGCCCCGCCCCTGCTCGCGAGCTGCCACCCCGCGCCTTCCCCCATCATCGTCCGCCACTGGTCGCCGAGGCCGCCCCGACCGAGCGCCGCCCACTGCTGCCGACTACCGCGCGCCCCGCGCTTGCTCGCCTTAGCCCTGGTACCCCCCCCCGCGCGACTGCGCCTCCCCTTTGGCGCCGCTGCTCTGCCACAGCCACCTCCGCTGCTCGCCGACCAGCCCCGTGGTGGTCCTGCCGTGCCCTCCACGCCCGGCGTCTCCTCCGGCGACCGCTCGCTCGCCACGGCCCCGCCCCACCCGGTGACCTCGCCAGTGCCACGCCCGCGCCGCTCCGCACGCTGGCCGTCGCCCGGGTCCAGCCCACGCCTGCCCCCTTGCGCCTGTTAACCCGGCTGGCTTATGGGCCACTTACACGTGGGGCCCAGCCCCCTCCCCCCCAAAAAAGAAGCTTTAAAAAATTAATTAAAAATTAAAAAAAAATATTGAATTAATTTAATTAATAATTAATTAACTTAATTAACTAGGATTAATTAGCCTAATCACTGGATTAGTTGGAACTAGAATTAATTAACTAATCCTAGTCTATAACACGGGCCCCCACCCCCTGTTGACCAGTCAAACTTTGACTAGTCAACTGGGGCCCCCTGGCCCACCTGTCAGCCACTGGGTGCACTTTTGTGTACCCTGTGCTGGGTGTCCCAAGCAATTTAACCTTTATTTTCGAATTAAAATAAAATCTAGAATATTGTTAAATCTTTGAAAAATCATAGAAAATTAACCATGACTCGGATGAAAAAGTTTTATACATGAAAGTTGCTTAGAACGACGAGATGAATCCGAATATGCAACCCGTTCGTCTGCCACAGATCCCTAGCATAGAGAACACACAACTTTCCCCCTCCGGTCCGTTAGTCCGAAAACGCGAAAATACCGGGAATATTTTCCCGGATGTTTCCCCCTTCGTCGGTGGCACCTAGTACTGCATTTGGTCACCCCTAGCACCGCGTATTGCCATGTTATGCTTTGTGATGCTTTGATTGCTCTGTTATTTATTGTGTTCCCCCTTCCTTACTTCTTTCCGGTAGACCCCGAGGCCGCGGTTGAACCAATGATCGACTACTTCACCTTCGAGGGTCCGTTTCTATCTGTAGAGCAACCAGGCAAGCCACCCCCCTTGATCACTGATACGTCCATTTTGCATCATACTTTTATATCGATATTTATTGCATTATGGGATGTTATTACACATTATGTCACAATAATTATGCCTATTCTCTCTTATTTTACAATGTTTACATAAGGAGGGAGAATGCCGACAGCTGGAATTCTGGGCTGGAGAAGGAGCAAATATTAGAGACCTATTCTGCAGAACTCCAGAAGTCCTGAAACTCCACGGAAGTTATTTTTGGAAATAATAAAAAATACTGAGTGAATAAAATACCAGAGGGGGGCCCCTGGGCGCGCCCCCCTGCCTCGTGGGCCCCCTGTTGGCCCTCTGATGCCCATCTTCTGCTATATGGAGTCTTTCGTGGAGGAAAAAATCATAAGCAAGCTTTCGGGATGAGACTCCGCCGCCACGAGGCGGAACCTTTGCGGAACCAATCTAGGGCGCCGGCGGAGCTGTTCTGCCGGGGACACTTCCCTCCGGGAGGGGGAAATCATCGCCATCGTCATCACCAACGCTCCTCTCATCGGGAGGGGGCCAATATCCATCAACATCTCCTCTCAAACCCTAGTTCATCTCTTGTATCCAATTCTTGTCTCTAAGTCTGGGATTGGTACTTGTAGGTTGCTAGTAGTGTTGATTACTCCTCGTAGTTGATGCTAGTTGATTTATTTGGTGGCAGATCATATGTTCAGATCCTATATGCATATCAATACCCCTATGATTATGAACATGAATATGCTTTGTGAGTAGTTACGTTTGTTCCCGAGGACATGGGAGAAGTCTTGCTATTAGTAGTCATGTGAATTTGGTATTCGTTCGATATTTTGATGAGATGTATGTTGTCTCTTCTCTAGTTGTGTTATGTGAACGTCGACTATATGACACTTCACTATTATTTGGGCCTATAGTAAGGCATTGGGAAGTAATAAGTAGATGATGGGTTGCTAGAGTGACAGAATCTTAAACCCTAGTTTATGCGTTGCTTCGTAAGGGGCTGATTTGGATACATATGTTTCATGCTATGGTTAGGTTTACCTTAATACTTCTGTTGTACTTGCGGATGCTTGCAATGGGGGTTAATTATAAGTGGGATGCTTGTCCAAGTAAGGACAACACCCAAGCACCAGTCCACCCACATATCAAATTATCAAAGTACCGAACGCGAATCATATGAACGTGATGAAAACTAGCTTGACGATAATTCCCATGTGTCCTCGGGAGCGCTTTCTTCTACATAAGAGTATGTCCAGGCTTGTCCTTTGCTACAAAAAGGATTGGTCCACCTTGCTGCACTTTATTTACTTTTGTTAATTGTTGCTCGTTACAAATTATCTTATCACAAAACTATCTATTACCTATAATTTCAGTGCTTGCAGAGAATACCTTGCTGAAAACCGCTTATCATTTCCTTCTGCTCCTTATTGGGTTCGACACTCTTACTTATCGAAAGGACTACGATAGATGCCCTATACTTGTGGGTCATCAAGACTCTTTTCTGGTGCCGTTGCCGGGGAGTGAAGCGCCTTTGGTAGGTGGAATTTGGTAAGGAAAATTTTATATAGTGTGCTAAAATTTACTGTCACTTGTTAATATGGAAAGTAATCCTTTGAGGGGCTTGTTCGGGGTATCTTCACCTCGACCAGTAGAGCAAAGAGTTGCTCATCAACCTACTCAACCTACTGAACCTACTGAAAATGAAAATGTCTACTTTGAAATTCCTTCGGGTATGATAGAAAAACTGCTAGCTGATCCTTTTGCAGGAGATGGAACATTACATCCTGATGAGCACCTAATATATGTGGATGAAGTTTGTGGATTATTTAAGCTTTCAGGTATGCCCGATGATGTTATCAAGAAGAAGGTCTTCCCTTTATCTTTGAAGGGAGATGCATTGACATGGTATAGGCTATGTGATGATATGGGATCATGGAACTACAAACGATTGAAATTAGAATTTCATCAGAAGTTTTATCCTATGCATCTTGTTCATCGTGATCGCAATTATATATATAATTTTTGGCCTCGCGAAGGAGAAAGCATCGCTCAAGCTTGGGGGAGGCTTAAATCAATGTTATATTCATGTCCCAATCATGCACTACTAGGGAAAACCTTATACACAGAATGTTACCAGTAGCGCTTGTTAAAATGAGGCGCTACTACTACTTAGCAGTAGCGCGTCTGCTAGAACGGTGCTACTGTTACCCGCTTAGCAGTAGCGCGGCAGGAACAGAACGCGCTACTACTATAATTGCCACACTGTTCCCGACGTGCTAGGTATAGTAGTAGCTCCCTTCTACGAACAGCGCTACTACTACGGATTTTAGCAGCAGCGCATTTTGCCTCCCCACGCTACTGTTAAAGCTATTTTCACCTAACCCCCCGCGCGGCCTGATTCCCTCTCCTCTGCTTCCTCCCCCAATTCTCCTCTACTATTCCTCGTCGCCTCCGCCTCGCCGCCGTCTCCCCCGACCCCGCCTCGCCGCCGTCTCCCCCGACCCCGCCTCGCCGCCGTCTCCCCCGACCCCGCCCCGCCACGCCTCGGTGCCCCCGTCTCCCCCGACCCCATCTCTCTCCCCGCCCTCTGTAAGCACTCTCCCCTTCCAATCCCTCTTCTCTGCTTAGTATGAACCCTAGCTATTTAGTGCTAGTTAGTATGAACCCTAGGCTGTTTTAAGTGCTAGTTAGTTAATTACTTATATGGTAATTAGGGAAGTAGTTCCTAGGTACTAATTAGTTAGTAAGAACTAGGTACTAATTAGGTATTAGTTTATTTTTATTTATAGTAAGTTTATTTTTAGTAAGAACTAATTGAATTAATAGAACTCGTTAGTAAGAACTTGTTGCTATTTTTTTAGTTAAAGCAATTTTTCTCGCATCGACGTGGACGATGCCTATCCCGCATCCTCGTCGTCGAGTCGGCGGAGGACGAGACCTGCTTGACCAGATGGGCCATGTCCGGGACTAGGCTCCGTCAGGGTGGTACTGGGAGGCGCTACCTACCGGGGGGCGCAGGTTGGTGAGGAGCCAGCCTGTCGTTGACCCGAACCTTCTTTGGTGGCGGTCGCTTGGGCCAGTGACGGTCCAGAGGCTCGAGGACTCCGCAGAGGTGGTGCGTCACCGTGTCAGTGAGGAGGACGCGCACGTCCGTCGCTACTTGTTTGCGTTGGAGCACAGGTTCTCCAATACCTGGCAAGTTCTCCAGGGACCTCACTGGAGCTATGATCCCGTGATGGTTCCTTCTCTGTGGGTGTCCACCACCCGCGCCGATACCCGTCGTGTGCTAGGGTTTTAGTTGTATTAGTGATGTTATATGTATGACACTATTTGGGATGTATTAGTGATAATATTCGACGATGTACGGACGCATGAGATGATTTACTTTTTCTTATTGAATGCATGCTAATTTGAGTCCTATAAGATATATTGAAATGTATATCTTGTGTTTCTCAATATCCAAGTGGCCGGTCATGTTTGCAGGTTACACCTCCGAGTGGCCTATGTTTTGCCGGAGTGTTGATTCATTTCCGTTCCGGCAAATTTCAGGCGCTCGATATGTCCTATTTTAGCAAAGGTCATGCCGGATTTTACCGTGAATTTTGGCATGACTTGTGCCAGAATGTGTAGGAAATATCGAGTGCCCCGGATTTGTGTGTTGAGTATCCTGGTAGTTGTCTTCGATCGATTTTCAATTAATGTTTTAACTATGAACATAGGAAATGTCCAATGACGAAATGGATTTCGGTATTTGCAAATACTACAAAGACAAGCGCAGCCTGTGCGACGGAATCTTCCTAGATGATGATAGGCGCTTCAGCATCAAGCTGGACGAGAACTACGAAGTGGATACAGTAAGTCACAACGACAAGTCTTTTTCCGTAATTAAGCATGACATCTGCTTCATTTGCTTCAACTTATATTTTTTTACTATTGTACTAGCGTATCCCCTGCCATGCAAGAGTTTTTGTATTGGATAAGATAGGTTTCAGTCATACTATGGAGGTAAAGAAAGTTTACTTGAAGATCGAGCATGGTTATATTTTCCACGCAAAATTATACAATTCAGACGACTACACCTATTTTGGATGCAAAACATGGCGAGCACTATGCAAGACTTATGCATTTGAGCCTGATATGGTTATCACCTTTGATATTCGTCCGGAAGATGATAGTGAAGGTAATACCGACATCTGGGTCGATGTGCAGACGCCTCCAGTTATACCATTATGTAAGTTTCTCAACCATATTTATGTCTTTGGTATTGTTTATTCAAAAATAGTTGACAACTAATTTGTATTGTCAGCTTATTTCGGTGCAAGAAAACATGTCCAGGGCTTGGTAGACAGGACCTACTACTGTCCCGAGGCTGAACTCAACTGCGAGGAGCTAAGTCATTATGTTTCATGGCTTGAGGATCTTGATACTGTCAAGACAAATTTTCTTCCTGCATTTAGAAATGTTAGTACTAAAAACATGCGACCAATAGTGTTCATAATGAACTACGGTCACATCTATTTAGGAAGGATGGTAAGATATTTACTATTTGTCCTCAGTGCATCTTTTCCATACATTATTTTTGAAGCTAAACTTCATTGCTAAGTATGTTACCATACGATGTTCTTCAACAGGGACTCCCGATGAATGTTGTGCCTTATGGGATCGAGACTAAAGGTACCATGAGTATTATTAGCTTACGGCCAAGATATCCTACAGATTACTTTAGTGCATTCAAGATTAGCGACGGATGCTTAATAGTGCAAGACTGGACCAAATGTGTGATGGAGAAGCGCAGAGAAGTACTAGGGGGCAGCAAACAGATGCGCTACCCACGATTAGGAGACAGGTTCATCTGCATGCTCCAACTTGATCAAGGAGTAGAGCTACAGATGTTTTATGTTATTTTACTTAAGAGAGAGTAGCAGGAGTGATTATCTAGCTAGAAATGAGTTTGAGGATGATGATGTGCTACACTATTACTATGATGATAAAATAGCTAGTGTTGGTGGTAATGACTATGATGATTATTATTAGCTTGTGCTGGCGGATTGGATTCAAGTGGAGGCAACATGTGGTGCACATCGAAAGTACTACTATTCCAAACTAGATCAAGTTTGGATTAGTAGTATACTTTTTACATGCACCACATATTGCTTCCACTTGAACCTAATCCACCTTCATTTGACACACTGTTATGGACATAATGATGTAAACCTCATAGCTGGTATTGTACCAATATTTGTCCTATGGCGCATAAATACACTAAAAAAAGAAAAAAGAAATACTAGTAGCGATGGCGAGAAAACACGCTGCCAGTAGTTACATTAGCAGTAGCGCGGGAGTGAACAAACGCTGCAGCTATTTGCCCTAGCAGTAGCACATGCGGGCACGCATTACTGCTAAGCAATAACTGTAGCGCCTTATTAGTAGCGCGCCTACCCGCGCTACTAGTGGGCACAAAACCCGCTCTACTGCTAGCCTTTTCCCTAGTAGTGATGAGCTCTCAAGAGAAATGATTATCCAAAAAATTTATGCTCGGCTTTCTGATAACAATCGCACCATGCTCGATACTTCTTGTGCTGGCTCTTTTATGATGAGGACTATTGAATTCAAATGGGATTTATTGGAAAGAATTAAACGCAACTCTGAAGATTGGGATCTCGACGGAGGTAAGGAGTCATGTATGACACCTAAGTTTGATTGTGTTAAATATTTTATGGATACCGATGTTTTCTGTAAATTTAGCACTAAATATGGACTTGACTCTGAGATAGTAGCTTCTTTCTGTGAATCTTTTGCTACTCATGTTGATATCCCTAAGGAGAAGTGGTTTAAATATCATCCTCCCATAGAAGTAAAAGTAGCTGCACCTATTAAAGTTGAAAAAAAGACTATCACTTATAATGATCCTATTATTCCTACTGCTTATGTTGAGCAACCACCTTTTCCTGTTAGGATAAAGGATCATACTAAAGCTTCAACTATGGTTCGTAAAAGCAATATTAGAACCTATACACCTCCCGAGCAAGTTAAAGTTGAACCTAATATTGCTATTGTTAAGGATCTCTTAGCTGATAATATTGATGGGCATGTTATTTATTTCTGTGATGAAACTGCTAGAATTGCTAAACCTTGTGCTAAAGATAAACATAGACCTGTGGTAGGCATGCCTGTTATTTCTGTTAAAATAGGAGATCATTGTTATCATGGCTTGTGCAATATGGGTGCTAGTGCAATACCTATTGAATTATACAAAGAAATTATGCATGATATTGCACCTGCTAAGTTAGAAGATATTGATGTCACAATTAAACTTGCCAATAGAGATACTATTTCACCAATTGGGATTTTTAGAGATGTTGAAGTCTTGTGTGGGAAAACTAAATATCCTGCTGATTTTCTCGTTCTTGGTTCCCCACAAGATAGCTTTTGTCCCATTATATTTGGTAGACCCTTCTTAAACACTGTTAATGCTAGGATAGACTGCGGAAAGGATGTTGTTACTATTAGTTTAGGTGATATGTCTCATGAGTTCAACTTTTCTAAATTTCATAGACAACACCGTGAAGAGGAATTGCCTAGTAAAGATGAAATTATTGGTCTTGCTTCTATTGCCGTACCTCCTAGTGATCCTTTAGAACAATATTTGCTAGACCATGAAAATGATATGTTTATGAATGTAAGAAGGGAAATAGATGAAGTGTTCTTTAAATAGGGACCTATTCTGAAACACAACTTGCCTGGTGAAATCTTAGGGGATCCTCCTCCACCCAAGGGCGATCCCGTGTTTGAGCTTAAACCATTGCCTGGTACCCTTAAATATGCTTTTCTTGATGAAAAGAAGATATATCCTGTTATTATTAGTGCTAACCTTTCAGAGAAGGAGGAAGAAAAATTATTGAAAACTCTGAAGAAGCACCATGCTGCTGTTGGATATACTCTTGATGATCTTAAGGGCATTAGTCCCACTCTATGTCAACACAAAATAAATTTGGAGAAAGATGCCAAACCAGTTATTGATCATCAATGACGGCTGAATCCTAAGATGAAAGAAGTGGTAAGAAAATAAATACTAAAGCTCCTTGAGGCAGGTATAATTTATCCCGTTGCTGATAGTCAGTGGGTAAGTCCTGTCCATTGTGTTCCTTAGAAGGGAGGTATTACTGTCATTCCTAATGATAAAGATGAATTGATTACGCAAAGAATTATTACAGGTTATAGGATGGTAATTGATCTCCACAAATTAAATAAGGCTACTAAAAAAGATCATTACCCCTTACCTTTCATTGGTCAAATGCTAGAAAGATTATCCAAACATACACATTTTTGCTTTCTAGATGGTTATTCTGGTTTCTCTCAAATACCTGTGTCAGCTGATGATCAATCAAATACCACTTTTACTTGCCCTTCTGGTACTTTTGCTTATAGATGTATGCCTTTTGGTTTATGTAATGCACCTGCTACCTTTCAAAGATGCATGATGGCTATATTGTCTGACTTTTGTGAAAAGATTTGTGAGGTTTTCATGGACGATTTCTCCGTTTATGGATCCTCTTTTGCTGATTGCTTAAGCAACCTTGATCGAGTTTCGCAGAGATGTGAAGAAACTAACCTTGTATTGAATTGCGAGAAGTGCCACTTTATGGTTAATGAAGGTATTTTCTTGGGGCACAAAATTTCTGAAAGGGGCATTGAAGTTCATAAAGCTAAATTTGATGCTATTGAAAAGATGTCGTGTCCCAAGGACATTAAAGGTATAAGAAGTTTCCTTGGTCATGCCGGCTTTTATAGGAGGTTCATTAAGGACTTCTCAAAATTTTCTCGGCCTCTGACTAATTTATTACAAAAATATATACCATTCGTCTTTGATGATGATTGTGCAGAAGCATTTGAAATACTTAAGAAAGCATTGATCTCTGCACCTATTGTTCAGCCACCTGATTGGAATTTATGTTTTGAAATTATGTGTGATGCTAGTGATTGTGCTGTAGGTGCTGTTCTAGGGTAAAGAGTTGATAAGAAATTAAATGTTATTCAATATGCTAGTAAAACTCTAGACAATGCCCAGAGAAATTATGCTACTACTGAAAAAGAATTCTTAGCAGTTGTATTTGCTTGTGATAAGTTCAGACCTTATATTGCTGATTATAAAGTAACTATTCACATGGATCATGCTGCTATTAAATATCTTATAGAAAAGAAAGATGCTAAATCTAGACTTATTAGATGGGTTCTGTTGCTACAAGAATTTGATTTGCATATTATTGATAGAAAGGGAGCTGAGAACCCCGTTGCAGATAACTTGTCTAGGTTAGAAAATGTTCTTGATGATCCACTACCTATTGATGATAGATTTCCTGATGAACAATTAAATGGCATAAATGCTTCTCATACTGCTCCATGGTATGCTGATTATGCTAATTACGTTGTTGCTAAATTTATAATACCTAGTTTCACATACCAGCAAAAAAAAGTTTTTCTATGATTTAAGACATTACTTTTGGGATGACCCACATCTTTATAAAGAAGGAGTAGATGGTGTTATTAGGCGTTGTGTACCTGAGCATGAACAGGAATAGATCCTACTCAAGTGTCACTCCGAAGCTTATGGAGGACACCACGGTGGAGATAGAACTGCACATAAGGTATTGAAATCCGGTTTTTATTGGCCTACTCTCTTCAAGGATGCCCGTAAGTTTGTCTTATCTTGTGACGAATGTCAAAGAATTGGTAACATTAGTAGACGTCAAGAAATGCATATGAATTATTCACTTGTTATTGAAACATTTGATATTTGGGGCTTTGATTATATGGGACCGTTTCCTGCCTCTAATGGATATACACATATTTTAGTTGCTGTTGATTACGTTAGTAAGTGGGTAGAAGCTATTCCAACTAGTAGTGCTAATCATAACACCTCTATTAAGATGCTTAAAGAAGTTATTTTTCTGAGGTTTGGAGTCCCTAGATATTTAATGACTGATGGTGGTTCACATTTTATTCATGGTGCTTTCCGTAAAATGCTTGCTAAGTATGATGTTAATCATAGCATTGCATCTCCTTATCACCCACAGTCTAGTGATCAAGTAGAATTGAGTAATAGAGAACTCAAATTAATTTTGCAAAGGACTGTTAATAGATCTAGAAATAATTGGTCCAAGAAACTTGATGATGCATTATGGGCCTATAGAACTACAAATAAAAATCCTATGGGTATGTCTCCGTATAAAATGGTTTATGGAAAAGCATGTCACTTACCTCTCGAACTAGAACATAAGGCTTATTGGGCTATTAAAGAGCTCAATTATGATTTCAAACTTGCCGGTGAGAAAAGGTTATTTGACATTAGCTCACTTGATGAATGGAGAACCCAAGCCTATGAGAATGCCAAATTGTTTCAAGAAAAAGTTAAAAGATGGCATGACAAAAGTATACAAAAGCGTGAGTTTAATGTAGGTGATTATGAATTGCTATACAACTCTCGTTTAAGATTGTTTGCAGGAAAACACCTCTCTAAATGGGAAGGTCCTTACGTTATCGAGGAGGTCTATCGTTCTGGTGCCATAAAAATCAACAACTTCGAAGGAACAAATACGAAGGTGGTGAACGGTCAAAGAATCAAACATTATATCTCAGGTAATCCTATAAATGTTGAAACCAATGTTATTGAAACCGTAACCCCGGAGGAATACATAAGGGTCACTTTCCGGAACGTTTCACACCCCGAAAAGGAATAGGTATGTGGTATGGTAAGTAAACCGACTCCAAAATAGTTCTAATGGCAATTTTCTCCGTTTTGGAATATTTAGAAAAATAGAAACATAAGAAGCAGTCCGGGAAGGACACGAGGGCTCCACGAGGGTGGAGGGCGCGCCCTACCCCCTGGGCGCGCCCCTAACTCGTGGGCACCTCGTGTGCTCTCCGGACTCCGTTTTCTTGCACATTACGTATTTTGGTCTGTAAAAATTCATTATATAATCTCCCGAAGGTTTTGACTCCTGTATCACGCAATTGTCCTCTGTTCTTTGTTTCGAGCTGTTTTTCTGACATATCTAGATAATCATGACGTCTCCAAGTGCCCCCAAGGACAAGTTTTTCGAGAAGGTCATCAACCCCTACCTTGCGGAAGTGTTGTAACACCCTCAAACCATTGAGATGCATGAGGGGGTGCTGCACATCCGCGATGTTGAGGGACCAAGGAGGACCGGAAGCGTGGAGACAAGGCTCGAGGCAATGGAGCAACAAGTTTTCAAGTGCCAGGAGATGGTGGAACGCGGACTCAACGCCAAACATATGATGATCGCGGAGCTCACCAACAACCACAAGCTGGATGCCAAGAACATTGGGCAGACCATCTTCAAGCTTCACGAGAATATCGAGCACCTCCAAGCCCAAATCTATGACCCGCAAAACCAAAACCAAAATTGTGAGTATGAATATAGATTCAAGAGGATGAGTTTAGCTGCAGATTTGAGGATCCCAGAGACTCGTTCATCCTTCTATGATGGTGAGCCTATGCCTTGGAAGATGGACGACAAACCTACTTCATCATCACCACCATCTTCTTCACCAACAAAGGAGACATAATCATATGGGTATGGGCACTCCCCTTGGCAACTGCCAAGCTTGGGGAAGGTGCCCCGGTATCGTATCACCATCACACTCCTATCTTTACCATTTTCTTAGTTCGATCCTTTTAGTAATATCTTGATCTAGTAGAATAATTTTTTTGGTATAATCTAGTTTTGAGTTTTGCTTTATGATCCCTCTATGTAATCGAGTCCGTGAGCTATATAATAAAGATTAGTGTTGAGTCAAGGGCTTGATGATTTTGCTATGATCTTGAGGGAATAAAATAAAAGAAAAAGAAAGAATAAAAAGAAATAAAAAGAGATCATATCGATCTTATGAAGAGTAATGACTTCACATATAAAGAGTATGATGAATAAAAGTTGTTGAGAGTTGACAAACATAGTTTTGGTCATCATTGCGATTAATAGGAAGTAATAAAGAAAGAGAGGTCTTCACATATAAATACACTATCTTGGACATCTTTTATGATTGTGAGCACTCATTAAAATATGACATGCTAAAGAGTTGACGTTGGACTAGGAAGACAACGTAATGGGTTATGTTTTATTACATCTAAGATAAACTATATTGTCATGGATCATCCAACATGATTGAGCTTGCCTTTCCTCCTCATGCTAGCCAAATTCTTTGCACCGAGTAGAGATACTATTTGTGCTTCCAAATACCCTTAAACCCATTTTTGCCATGAGAGTCCACCATATCTACCTATGGATTGAGTAAGATCCTTCAAGCAAGTTGTCATCGGTGCAAGCAATAAAAATTGCTCTCTAAATATGTATGACTTATTAGTGGGGGAGAAAATAAGCTTTATACGATCTTGTGATATGGAAGAAATAAAAGCGACGGACTGCATAATAAAGGTCCATATCACAAGTGGCAATATAAAGTGACGTTCTTTCGCATTAAGATTTTGTTTATCCAACTATAAAAGTGCATGAAAACCTCTGCTTCCCTCTATGAAGGGCCTATGTTTTACTTTTATCTTCTACCTTATATAAGAGTCTTGGTGACTTCACCTTTCCTTTTACATTTTATCCTTTGGGAAACACAATATGTTGGAAAGATCCTGATATATATAGCTAATTGGATGTGAGTCTTCATGAACAATTATTGTTGATATTACCCTTGAGGTAAAACGTTGGGAGGCAAAACTATAAGCCCCTATCTTTCTCTGTGTCCGATTAAAACTTCATAGCCATAAATATTGCATGAGTGTTAGCAATTGTGAAACACTAAAAGATGGTTGAGTATGTGGACTTGCTGAAAATCTCCTATATTGACTCTTTACTATGTTGAGATAAATTGTAATTGCCTCAGTGACTGAGATTAGAGTTTGTTGGTTCTCAATAAAGTTTATGATTCATACTTGAAATTGTGATTGAATTGTTAGTTTAGCATAAGAGATCATATGACAATATATATATATATATATATATATATATATATATATATTATCAGAATAGTTATTCTGATAACACTTCGGCACTGCACGCTCAACGCAAGTGCACGTCATTGTTTGAACCAAGTGTGATGCAGTATTGAGGCGAGTGAACTTCCCATGGCAAAAAAACTGCATGCAGTCTTTTTTCTGGTACTGTATTCACTCTAGTTTTTTAACCTTTTGTAAGAACGAGGCGTGTAATATATCGTTAAAAAGCTATGGATTAGGCGCAACTTCGCCATGTTGAAAACTTTTCGAGATTCCTCACGGTTTAAGAATAGTTTTGAAAATGGTGCGGCCCACAACGAGTGGCAGCGAGCGGATTTTCGCATTTTTTTCTAAAATTCTCGTCGGAATGAAGCAAATGATACACCATTGGACAGATATCATCGAGGCGCATCTTTTTCATATCCGTTTCTTTCTTTAATTCGTTACGGTTTAAGAGCAGTTTCAAATTTACTAAATCGCAGAATTCTGTTTTTCAAATTTTTTCAAACTTTTTCAAATTTTCGGTACTGTTTTCGCTCTAGTTTTTTAACCATTTGTCGAAACGAGGCGTGTAATATGTCGTTGGAAAGCTATGGACATGGCGCAACTTTCACATGTAGAAATGGTTTTGAGATTCTTTACAGTTTTAAGTTAATTTTGAAAATCGTGTGGCAGACGACAAATGGCAGCGGCCGTTTTTCGCAAACTTTTTACAAAACGGTCGTCGAAATGATTCAAATGATATGCCGTTGGAAAGATATCGACGAGACGCAACTTTTTCATGTAGAACACTCTCTCTAATTCTTTACGGGTTAAGAAGAATTTCAAATTTACTGAAATGCGGATACTCTGTTTTTTGCAACACCCAAATCGATGTGCGTACTTCATCGGACTGAAAAGCGCACTGCATCTGATGAAAAACCGCACTGCACCAGACGGGTAAGAGAACTGCATGGTTTCTTTTTTTTGGACTCAAAATTTTTAAAACGAGGAAGAAAACTCCACTGCTTTTAGACTGAAACCCGTACTGCATCAGACGGACTAGCGGACTGCATGATTTCTTTTTTGTGGGACGTAAATTTGTAAAGACAAGAAAGAAAACCGCACTGCTTTTAAAGTGAAAACCGCACTACATCAAACGGGCAAACGAACTTCATGATTTCTTTTATTTTATACATATTTTGATAATGAACTTTGAAAAATGTACTTCTTCGGTTCATTGAGCGCATTGCTTTTACAAAGAAAAGATTTTACAAACTGAGTAATCCACACAAATAGTCTTTTTTCTGTCTCCACACTACAATCACACACAAAATACAACCCTGCTGCACTTTTTATAAAACTAGTAGAATGCCCGTGCGTTGTTACGGGCTACAATGCATATAAATAAATCAAACAAATAATTAAGGTCGTCTCGAAATTTGAAGTTTATTTCTCCCTCATATGTGAGTGCATGTTCACACATCAAACAAGCACCTAGTAGGCTCCTCCAAATCCAACCATCTGGATAGTCCGGACTCCCACAAATCTACTCCATATGTGGAGGACAAATGTAGTTGTCTTTGTTGGAACAAACCCTAAACCCTAGCTAGCCCTAGCTGCTGCCTCTCTCACTCTCTTGCTTGTTGTGCTCGAACAACAGAAAGAAGGAGACCCGAGGCACAGCGAGGTTTGCCGGCGCACGAACACCACCGCCGCCACGAACGGTGTTTTCTGTTTTCCCTGAGCACGAACTCAGCCCACACCCGTTACAACGTCTAGGGGGTCTTATACCCTGGGCCACGTCTAGGCACGCACCACACGTCCCCGCCCACACGGAGCGCCGGGTCCGGCCCGCTTTGCCCGCGCCCGACATGCACGCACATGTCCGGGTCACGGCGAGCCCGCCCTGGACCAACTCTACGCACCCCCTATTCCCGCCAACAGAGAGCATACAAACGCACGCCTACGGTGTACACTTGCACGGGCACCCCGTGCACCACACGCACGCACACACGCACACACACGCCGCGGACCCAACACGCCCAGCTTGTGCCCATACACGCGTTGGTCGCGTCCGGCTCGTCGTCGCGGCTTATTTTCCCAACACTCACCTCCTAAGCCACGACTCAGACTAGGCCTTCGTCTTCGACGCCGACGTCCACCAACAGCGCTTGCTCCGCCGCCGGCGCCTTCCGCAGCTAAGGGCAGTCACGTTTGAAATGGCTGCACTCGCCGCACTTGTAGCAGCGGCCACGTCTGTTGCCACCGTAGCCAGACGCCACGCTCCGCCCGTCGTCGTTGACCCGAGTGCCGTCCTGTTGCCGCTCCCGCGCCCGCCAGTGCCCCGCCGTGTACATGAGCTGGCCGTCCACACACTCGCCGCCGGCTTGTCCGCCTCGCTGTAGCCACTCGTCGAAGGCCTTCAGGCGACCCAGCGCCTCCTCGAACGCCATGGTGGACACGTCGCAGAACTACTCGATTCCTGTCACTGCCGCATATAGGTGATCCGGCACGGAGTCAAGCAGTTTCTTCACCAACACGACATCTTCCAGTGTCGACCCGAGCCCGGGGAAGCGGCCGCCATACCACCGAGCTTGCCGGCGAACTCATCCAGCGTGTCAGCCTCCGTCATGCGCAACAATTCGAACTCACCTCGGAGAGTGCCCAGCCGCGCCGATGAATCGCGCCTTCAGGCTGGCCAAGACCTCTGCCGCCATCCTCTTGGACGCTAACTGCAGCAGGAGATCCTCCGCCAGCGCCCCGAGCAGGTACGCCCACGCCAGCTTGTCCTTCTTGGTGATCACCACCGCGGCCGCATCCTCCAGTAGCACCACCGCCTCCCACAGCCCAGTCGCGTCGAGATTGGCCTCGACCTTGATTGCCCACGTGGTGTAATTATCACCAGTGAGCATCAGGACCGGCGTTGGCAGCGAGCTCCCCGACCCGCCGGCGTACGGGATGAGCGACATCGTCGGCGATCACCTCCCGCAATGTGGTTCTGATGCCAATTGTTGGAACCAAACCCTAAAGCCTAGCTAGCCCTAGCTGTTGCCTCTCTCACTCTCTCTGCTTGCTGCGCTCGAACGACAGA